>NC_134409.1:134141362-134441362 GCF_038048845.1 Mixophyes fleayi
ACAGTCCAGAATCATCAATCATTAATTACAGCCTGAAGAAACAAACCAAGGGAAAATTGTAAATACCAACATCCTTCCTATAACCTGCCACAGTGATTTATGTAAAAAAAACAAAAAACACATCTCGTTTTTTCATGGGGGTGATGATTAAAATGTGTTCCTCTAACAAAAACTCTACTAATTTTTTTGTCTATTTTGCACTCTTAATGTCTTATTTCCAAAATTATCCCTTTCCATATCCCCCTTCCTCCCTCTGCTCCTTGAAACTTCTGCCAGTAATAACAATATTCTCTTCACTCATTGTTGTTCCACTCTCTCTGCACAGAAAGAGTAATAATATTTAACTTTTTATATATGAGATTTTTTTTTCAAGGCAATTTTAATATCTCCTATTTACATACTGGCACCTCATTTCATTGCCTAGAATTTTTCAATTATGCTTCAAGGGCATGTCATGTTACCAACTGTGCGGGATAACAATACAGGCAGCTTACTTCAATCTGTAACAGAGCAATCATTTGTGTCACAGTCAAAGTGCCCTGTTAGTCTAGGATCTGTGTTTATCTGGGTACTGTATTGATGGAAGTGAGAACAGACTGGAGTTCCTGTAAGAAATTATATGCAGGGATCATCATCATCATCAGTTATTTATATAGCGCCACTAATTCCACAGCGCTGTACAGAGAACTCATTCACATCAGTCCCTGCCCCATTGGGGCTTACAGTCTAAATTCCCTAACACACACACAGACAGAGAGAGGCGCTAAGGACAATTTTGATAGCAGCCAATTAACCTACTAGTAAGTTTTTGGAGTGTGGGAGGAAACCGGAGCACCTGGAGGAAACCCACGCAAACATGGGGAGAACATACAAACTCCACACAAATAAGGCCATGGTCGGGAATCGAACTCATGACCCTAGTGCTGTAAGGCAGAAGTGCTAACCACTAGGCCACTGTGCTGCCCATAGGGATGTGCTGTGATGTGGCTACTGCTCTTAAATCTCAGGCTGTTGCCTGGGGCGCCAAGGTTTTGGGGGTGCCGTAATATCACTCATCCAGTGTAATTATTTTTCCTGTAGCACCTCCACACTGACGTCCGGGTGCTGTCGTGGAGAGGCAACAGCCATCAGTTTATTACCACTGAAGCTGCTGCTCCTCCATGTTTGTGATGGGCAGGGAGAGTGGCACTGCGATATGATGTCACATCTCAGCGCCACACTCCCAGTCTGAAAGAGAAGCAGAAGTTTCCTCTCCCGCTCCCCTTAGGTAAGAAGCAGGGGGGTAGGCCCTAGGAAAATGCACTCCCAGCTATAAATTATATGGGTAGTACAAACCATTAAGGTCTGTGACCATATAAATGCACAGCGCTGCAGGCAGAGTTTTATTCTGGTCACAGAAATGCAAGATCTGTAATAATTTACAAAAGGGGGGGGGCGTTATTGCTTATAATGCACAAGTTTTCAGAATGAACACTGAAGCGATGATATAGGGAAATTAAGTAGTCCCTAGTGAGGAGAGGGCTAACCTGGGAGCATCCCGTTGCCATTGTGTCCCAGGTGGGCTGGCCCCTTCCCTTTCTCATATCCTCCCTCCTACTTTTCTGTTAAACATATTTTCCTTCTTTAGTTTTGTTGAAAGGGTAGGGGGGAGATGTATTATGTGCCTACTGTATATGGCGAGCCAAGACCTCTCCCCTCCCTTGATTCAAGGTGGAGGGCCCACCCTCTGCGTTTATATACCTTCAGGTTTATGTCGGCCCTGTGTCCTAAACTATAGACATTGGTCATGTTTAATGGGTTCCAATCACGCCTGATAGCCCACATCTGTAGTAAGATGTATTGTATGCCTCATGGCAGGTCCCGCATCCTCACAGATATTGGTTCAGTCCACAAGATGGCCGCCTCCGCTGTGCTGGGTGACAGTACCACTTTAAAGCTACCCTTTCATTTGTTGTTTCTATGGCTGTAATGAAAGAAGTGATGAGGTATAAAGGACTATTGTCTCCTGACCGGGCATAGATCTGTTTGCCCACTGATCATCAGTTATGCAGGGATTATTCTGAGATATATATATATATATATATATACTATATTATATAGTTTAAAAACACTCCTCCTACAGCTTTCAGAACTATCGGTTGTTAACTTTTCCTGTTTTGATCCTCTCAACATTTTATCAGATAGAATAATTTATGTATTAGCTTGAAATTGATGTAATGTGGCTTCAAGGTCCCAGCTGTGTTCATTCAAGATTATAGACTCTGTATCCATATTCATGTTCTGAGATGATAAATGGGATCTGTCAGTAATGGTTCTGGATCTCCCACGTCAGGGGTCTGCTCACCCCCTATCAAGAATTACCGTGGTCACTGAGCTCCAAGAGCTTCATTAACACCCCATCGTGTCGTAATTTCCCAAGAGCAAGCCTGGCATAAGTATATATGTGTGTGTGTGTATATATATATATATATATATATATATATATATATATATATATATATATAGTGGGTTATTGCTACACATATACCCTTTATATATATAGCAAGAGATTTGTGCCCTCAATGGTGAGAGTGTCTCCAATCATTTAACTTTTTAATAAGTAGGATATTTGTTTCATACAGGGTTACATTCAACATCATATTCTTCCTGCACCAGTGTGACTGCTGCCTCGCATAATTACTCTGTGCTTTTGGTAGTGTTTAGATGCTCTGATTGGCTATATGTTGGCTCCTCCCACATCAAGCTTGCATAGATATGGACACACAGGGGTTGTCTGAACTGAAATGCTCCAATTGGCTACAAGCTTTCCTAACCCCGCCCACCACTTTCCTTGCTTAGAATTTAGAGCAAATGCTTTATATTTTGAAGGCTGAGGATAGGCCAGCGCATGTAAGCACTGAACGCATCATGTGATGCATGGCCATATAATAAATATATATGTACATTACATAATAAACTATATATATGTACACATATATATATATATATATATATATATATATATATATATATATATATATATATATATATATATAAAATATAAAAGCCTAGCGGCGTGTGTTAGTCTGTGTGTGAAAAAAAAAAACCAAGCTGCAGCGCCACCTGCTGGGCGGAGTTATACACTGACCTACTAAATTCTTAGCATTATCTAATATATAAAAGTAAAAGCCTAGCGGCGTGTGTTAGTGTGTGTGTGTGAAAAAAAACTATTTTCTCAGAAAGGGCTCATCCAATTGACCTGAAATTTGGTATACTGACATTATTCGACAAAAAAATTAGAATAGTGAAGTCAGTTAAACTTCCCTTTACAAGGCAGCGCCGCTTTAAATTTAAGCTGTCATCTCGCCGATTTCCGGCGACTTGTACAACCCGCAATATGATACATTTACCCCCAGATCTTCTGTGGCTGTAGGCTTGCTGAAATCCTTCTGTCTTTTGCACAGTACTGTATGTCTGTGTGTGCAGTATAATGATGCTGATTTAAACACTTCGGGCCTGATTCATTAAGGGACACAAACAGTGCGCAATGTGCGTTTGTTTTAAAATGCACGCACATCAGATATATGTACGCCCAAATTCAACAAGGAGCGGATGTGAAAATACGTGTGGTGATGTGGAATATAAAGTCACAAAAGAACACACAGAATATTAAAAAAAAAGTATTCAATTATTGCTCTATGTTAATAGGATAAGTCATTAATGACAAAATATTCAAAGATTTTTTTCCATAAAATACATTCTGACAGTTGCCCCTGATTGCACACACATGTCCTAGCATACATACCCAGCCGTCATCACTAGTAATCAGCACTTAGACTAGACCTGTAGCTGGGGCAAGAGATACGGCTCAGAAACAAGTACTTTTGAGATGCCCAAAGCTTGAATCGTACGCTTGAATCGTACACTTGAGTTTGGCACGCCCTTACTGTACATTGACTACGGGCAACCGCCCCTTCTCACCCCGTTCCCTCCCTGATGCGGTTCTGGGCATACGCAGAGTGATTTCGCGGATTGTACGCAAAAATCGCCATTTACTTCCATTAATGAATCAAGTCCTCTTACTTGTGAAATCCTATTAAACTCCCACACTCAAACAAATGGTGAAACTAAATCCGTAAACGTATCTCTGTGTGATGCAGCATTTTACTCGCTTGTCTTATGACAGATTCAGCGCGCGTCCTCTTCTGGAAATGCCCCTCTGTGTGGGTAGCGCTTGAGCTAATGACGTCTGTCTTTTTTTCGACAGTTCAGTTTCCATAATTTATACTAGAGAGGCCTTATTTTCATATATTATACTATGATTAGTATCCCGGCCCTGTAGATTGCATGTTCATTCATGTCTTAATAGGTGGACTATAAAGGTCGAGACATTTCATTACAGCACGGAAAAAAAGGATCATGCACGATATTAAGGATTCTATATACACATACAGTTGTAATGTCATTTCTACCAGAACTAGGTTTCCTTACTTCTACAAGTTGTACTGCTCTGTCTCAGATACCATTAGTTAATGAGCTTACATCTTAATATAGGGGTTTAATTATCATCATTCACCTAGCACACACGGAAAAAAGTAATTTATCAAAAATATACCACCGTGGCAGCAGCTATCTTCACATATATTCACCAAGAGTGTGGCAGTAACTTCTATTTTGTATATTGAATTTTTCATTGTGTCAACACTAACCAAAGTATGAAAATTCAACACGTTTGTGCTGTGAAAATAGCTTGTCCGGGATGGAAAAGATAGGGGTTTTCCCCGGCAAATTAATGTTGGGCTTATTTTCACACCTTCCAACTTGCAGATGTCAACTGGGGTTGTGGTCGATGCTTCCAAAGCGATGGCTCCAAAAACCCCCGCCCCAGCAGAGTCATGCGTACCTGTCCATAGGAGAACCGAGAGGGGGTTTCTAGTGCCTGGAAACCCCCCTCCCAGCCTGGGGTACTGTATGCTTGAGGTGGCTGGACCCTACCCTGGGAGCAGCCACTTTGCAGATTGTGTGCAGATCGTTTCTGTCTGCACTGTTCACAGCCATCTCTCCCCAACAAGTATTGAAAGCAGCAAGAACAGGTAGGAGAGAGCAGGACAGTCTGTCAACTGTTCTGACACACTCTACAGCTGGGAGGTATGTTCCGCTTCACACGGCTCTGCTCGAAAAGGGAGAGCTGTGTGCCCCTAACAGTAGTGCACGCAGCATTGCCCATGTATATGATGGGGATAGGAAGAGCAGCCAAGCACTGTCTAAAATTATAGTCACGCCCGCATGCATGCTGGTCACTCCCACTGGCGGTGTGGCATGGACACCCCTCTCTACAAATCCTGCATTTGTCCCTGCTGTCATTGGTACATGCAGCATTAAAGGGGCACACATCTCAATTGTCCTGGATTTTGGACAAATGTCCTGTTCCACGTGACACATCCATCAAATCTAGACTGTCACCCCTAGATCGGGCAGGTTCGAGGTATACCAGGCTCTTACATCCAGTTTTTGTTTCTCCACTAATTTATTCTGCACGTGAAGTGCTGCATCAAACCTAGTATCACCTATAGATCAAGCTGATCCACACATTATATATTATATTATACATTATCAGGATTCTGCCTGCACTAGTAAACTAGTGCCATTCTCATACCATCATCTGCTTATTCAAAATGCTGTGCAAACATGGAATTCCAGGTTATGAGTGAGACTATTTAATCTGCAAATGTTGTGGATGCCAGCAGGGGTGGCATGCGACCACACCAGGAGCGATAGCAAAATTTGGGTGATGCCACTACAGCCTCCCGTTGTACTCTCAGAAGAGCAGAAGGGGTCTCTCTTGGGCATAACTTGCCTACTCTCCCAGAGTGACTGGGAGACTCATAGGCAAACAGAGGGGGGGTTTCCTAGTGCCTGGAAAACCCCTCCAAGCCTGGGGCACTGTATAATTGAGGTGGCTGGACCCTGCTCCCGCTTCACACAGCTCTGTTTGAAAGGGAGAGCTGCGTGCACCTAACAGTAGTGCACGCAGCATTGCCCATGTATATTATGGGGCTAGGAAGAGATGGAGAGCAGCCAAGAACTGTCTAAAATTATAGCCAGGCCCCCATGCATGCTGGTCACGCCCACTGGCAGCGTGGTGTTGAAACCCCCCTCTACAAATCCTGCATTTGCCCCTGAGACTCCCAAATTTCGGGTAGTTCAGGTAGCAGGCCTTTCTCCTGAATCCCACTCACGGCCCAGTGCAGTTGGGAAGGACGGGGCACTCAAGTGATTCGATGCAAATCATTTTATCATTTTAAAGGGGGAAAAAGGGCAGGTAGTCCAGTGACCTAGACCAAGGTAGCCCACTATGGGACTGGCAGGGGGACATATGCCCCCCTGACCCCCAGCCACTCTATAAAGTGAAGGCAATTCCACCACTGGACGCTGGACAAATGCCCTCTGAGACTTTTTACTAGAGAGGTAGGACCCATATTTCCTCTTTTCTGGAGTTCACAACATCCCCTTCTGACAGTATCCGCCTTAGTTGCACTCATCTTGCTTCACATCCCTGCGTTCTCCTATACCTGAGGAAACATCAACTTAAAATAAAAATGAAGCCATAAATAAATGAAATATTTATAAAAGAGTCAGTCTGAAGCTCATTAAGAGAATCATTGCGAGGTGCAAAAAAAGAGACAGATTACTTAATATCTTATAGGTAAGTGCTGGCAATTAGTGTGTAACACTTTGATCATTACCGGGCGCATTCAAATTATCATCAAGAACATCTTCAGCAGCCCCCCCCCCCCCCCCCCTTCTATTTTCACCTTCTGCTTCATTCAACCCTGGCTCTAGGCTCACATGTAGCTGGATGCTTGTACAAAGAGGTGCAGGGTGCAACATTTTTAGAAAAGCACTCTACTGCCCCCTAGTGCCCAAAGGCAAAGATGGACAGTTGTGCATTATTCACATTTAAATGCTAAAGAATTTCAGGGACGCACTGTAGAAAAAAAAATAGATTACTGTGGCGTGTAGAGAAATGCCATTCATTTGCAGTGACAAAGGGTGAGAAAAAAAAGTATTTTATCAGTGGTTAAAGCATAAAACCTTCCTCAATACACATTTTACAGCCAAACATAGAATCGGTTACTTAAATTATTATTATTGTTATTTTTTGATGGGCTGAGTCTCTAATGACTGAGCCAATAACTGTCTGACAAAAGATATCCTGATTATGAAGGTGGGACTCTGTATACAGATAACTTTCAGTTAAATAACAGAAAGGATATGGTTTAAAATGTATGTGCCATTCCCTTAGTCTGCCAGAATTTTTATTTTGTGAGGGGGACAATATAGAAAACGTTACTTGGTCTGTGTATTTTGGTCTCTTTCCCTGTTTTCAGGGACATGTAGATGGAGTTATATATCCTCCAAGTTAACTTACTTTAAAACGTGCTCCTTCAGACCACTCTAACTTCTGTTGCCTTCAACCATTGCAGATATTTTTCTTCTTGTAGAAGTTTTGCCTCCACTAGGTGGCGTCCTGGGCTATTGCCTGAATTGCGCACTCGTATGAAAGACACCGAAGCAGAAACTGTCTCAACTGGTTCAAGTATAGCCATGCGGAAAATGCAATCCATACAGCTTGGTGTCATATGACTGACCCAGTGGAAAGTTTTTATATATCATCATCATCATCATCATCATCATTTATTTATATAGCGCCACTAATTCCGCAGCGCTGTACAGAGAACTCATTCACATCAGTCCCTGCCCCATTGGAGCTTACAGTCTAAATTCCCTAACATAGACACACACTCACACAAAGACAGACAGAGAGGGAGACAGACAGAGACTAGGGTCAATTTTTGATTGCAGCCAATTAACCTACCAGTATGTTTTTGGAGTGTGGGAGGAAACCGGAGCACCCGGAGGAAACCCACAGAAACACAGGGAGAACATACAAACTCCACACAGATAAGGCTATGGTCGGGAATTGAACTCATGACCCCAGTGCTGTGAGGCACAAGTATTTTACATCATGAATAAACAATAACCACCAGTATCGGCTCCTAGGGGTCTATCTTTTAACCTATCGCTTATTGCGTCGATTAGTGTAATTTTGTATAACCACTTATCTCGCCAATAATTGACAACATTGCTTAGTATTCGGCTGTGAGCACATAGTTGTGAGACTTAAACCTGGGCTTGGTGCCAACTGGGGGTTCCTCCTGTAACTTTATTGGCAGTCTACTCTAGACCTCCCCGATGGCAGGGGCTGGCTGGCAAATTTTAGCCCGGCGGGCGAGACTCAGCTCAGTAGCCTATCAGCCTTATTACTTTGAAGACAATGTAGGTAGCCCAGTGACCTAGTCCAAGGTAGCCCACTATTGGACCAACCCAGTTGGCAGATGCCCCCCAGCCTGACACATATGGGATACCCCACCTCTATCCTGAAAAGACAGACAACCCCAGGGTTTAAACCTGCATCCATTCCAAACTAAGGAGATTATTTATGAACAAACAGCGATAACAGTGACTTTTATCGCTGCAATTTAGCAACAAAATCTCGTTGAGACAGCTGAGCGATACTCAGATGCCCATTGTTGGGCCAGTTATGCCGATATGCGGATACGTGAGCGGGCTAGCCAGGCTTTCAGTTTCCACAAAAATAGTTCCAAATAGATTTAAATAATAGAAAAAATATTTAAAAGCTATTGTTATTATTCCTATAATAAAGCATTTTCTCATTCATTTTCTTCTGTTATCTCTACCCTGAGATGACGATAACAGAATTGCGGAGGTATATGTACCACCGTAATACGGAGCAATACTTATTAAATAACATATTTTGGAGTTAAAAGTACACAAGCGAAACAACTAAATTATTCTTCATAGCTCCAATAACAGCCAAAGCACCTGAGTCCTCGATTTTCTTTTCCTCTTTTGTTTTGCCCACGTGCAACTTGCAATTAATTCCTTTCATTGCGAGGGCAGCGATTAAGCCTTCCAATGGTTCATCCGCTTCTACGCAAATGAGCTGATTACCCTTGAAATTAAAAAAACCCAGAATGCGGATTTTCAATGGCAAACAATAGGCGGTTAATAAATCCAACCCTTTTAAGTGTCTGATGTTAATTAGTAACAATGGCAGCGCTATTCTGGCTTTTAGCAAATACTTTATACAAGTGTTTGTTCACACACAATAGGTTCTGTTTTATTCAGGGTTATTAAACAGATGAAGTTGTGAGAATCATGTTTATATTCTGTTCTTGTTCTTAGATTTCAAACTAGGTAAAAAATATTCATCAATAAATCCTACTCATAAATAAAGGGACAGGTGGGAAACTATGACGCCTACGGGAAATGGCAGACGCACCCAGAGGGCATTACCAAGGGAAAGACAGAACTGAACAGAGGACACACCATGTTGTCACTGTCGTGTGAGACTCCCAGGACTGGCGTTTAGGGAAAAGGGCGACACACAACAATCCTTTCCCAGGTGTCTAAACATAACGTCCTCCACAAACCTGAGTTTCAAATGCGCCCAATGATAGAAATAAGGGCCCCCAACTAATTGCTGCACGGGCCTAGTGCCCGGAATGTGCCACAGGTCTTGTGCCCCCCTCAAAAAAATGTCACAGAGCACAAAGTGCTGGCGTGGGCCCAATTGCCCAAAGGCCTTAGCTGTCTCTGACAGCATTCATCGGCAACCAGGGAGAACCACGATAGCTCAGTGCCTTCCTCTGCTGCTTCTCCTGTGGGTGGCTTCAAGCCGTCTTCTGTGTGGATCTCAACGATCTCTGGCTTTGCGCTGCCTGTCGCCATCTTCAATTTTCCACTGGAACTTTTGTGGCTTAACCCCGCCGTCTTCTCTCTTGAACTCGATGCCGCTGCTTTACTGCAACTCTTCTTTCTTGATCTCGCCGACTCGTTTCTGCAGCACCTTGCAGGTCTCTTTCCATCACCGGATTGCCTGTGCCACTCGCAACGGCTATATAGAGGTGCAGGACGGTGATGCTGCAAGCACCGATTGGCTCCACTGTCCAGTATCTTTTTTATTGAGCTTAAGGGCAGCAGGGACCTGTTTCTACCTTTTGGGGGTTTCCGCAAGCTTCCTTCTCACAAACTAAGACACAAGTGGGGCTCCAATGCCGAAGACAGCTGCCGTTCATTCAATACAGCATGCAACAAAGCTGGTTATTGGTTTAGCATGTGTCACCCAATCAGAAGCTAGATATCATTTCTACCAGTGCATGGAGCCTGGGGCTTTCCGGCAGTTCTGCAGCTCTTCAGCAGAGGTCGCGAGTACTAAGTATGGTGGGCAACAGCATCACACAAAAAGGCCGGATATCTTTAATATACTAGTTTGTAGGTTGTATAATTCGTGCAATGTTCGGCAAAACAACTAAGGACAGCAATTAAATAAAACACATAAAAACAGTGAAAATGAAAAAATAAATTAATATCTGGGATATTTGCATACTCTTGGAATATAACTCCCACCCATCCCGATTTAGGTGAACAGTCCCGATTTGAGGGCTCTATCCCTACAAGCCAATCATGACTAGAGATGTTCACTGACCACCGTGTTCTGGTTTTGGTTTTGGACCTGGATTAACCTCGCGTTTTGGTTTTGGTTTTGGAAAATTGCCCATGTGTGTTTTGGTTTTGGATCCCGATTTTTTCCTAAAATGCCTATTTTTTTTGGCTAAAATCACATATTTTTGCTTTTTTCCCCCTTAACCTCAATTACACTACTTTCAAGTCATTTGCAGTCAATTTTGACCAACTCACAGGTCACAATATTATTTTCATACACTTTCAAACAAAGACTGCAGATTTAGAAGACCAAGCCTGCCAGACCTTTTATTTGTATTTCAGCAATGACAATTAGCAATGGAGCAATGGAGCTCTCTTCTTTGTATGTTACCTATATAACACTGTACAATGTGACTGCAGATTTACACCAAGACTGCCAGCCCTATTATTTCTATTTCAGCAATGACAATTAGCAATGGAGCAATGGAGATCTCCTGAATGTCACTGTAGACTTTGAAGAAAACTGCTACCCCTCCTCTTTCTTTTCTACCTATGATGCTGCCCAACTGCACTAGAGACTGCCAAGAACTGTGTTACCCTTTCTGTGTCCCTCTGTGAAATAGCGCTGGATCGCTGTGGAGGGTGGTACTTATAGAATCCAAAGCTCGCGAGATCCGATGACGTAACATTGATGTTTTGCCTCGTTTTCAATTCCGAGGGTGCGCGAAAGTACCGAACCGGCTCGGCTCGGTACTCGGATCTGCTAAGTTCAGGTGTGTTCGGTTCTCGGGGAACCGAGCCTGAGCATCTCTAATCGTGACAGCTTTGTCCCGCGGGTTGGAAATTTGGGAGGTATGCCTCATTCACTGCTGCTGTGTACAAGAGCCACAGTGATGAGGTGTCTGGAGGGGAGGAGAGTACAGGGCAGCCAATCATTTCAGTAGTGGGGTGGAGCTAGCAAAAGTGGATGTTTGGGGTTTGGATTTGGATGGATTAGGGGCGTGGCTTATTTAGTCCTAATTTTTGCATGTATAAATGTTGAGAGACATGGATCTTTATTTATTTTTACTAACTGTAAAAAGTATCCCCAAGTCTGCACCTCCTATTACCCCTCGCTGTCCCGCTGTCAGCCCATGGGCTGGGTGGAGCTTACTAACCTTACTTTGTGACCATAGACTTTTATGACATAAAACTCTGTTTTATGACATCATATTTTGAACAATATACGACCCGTGAACACGTAGCTGTAATAGAAATATGGCCTTCTTCTTGGAAATACTGATCGTGATAGTAAGCTCTTCAGAATAGGGGCCAACCGACTATTTGCTGAGTCTATTGTTGTTGTATGCTACTGCGGCCATTTTTGTGAGACGAGTCACTTGACAGTCATATAATTGTGCTCATATTTTAGAGCCTGTCAGAGATCCATAAGATATTCCAATAGATTTCTCCTATAAAACACACATCTGCATTAGACGGGTGGTAAAATTTGTCAATGCAGCTATTAAATTGTGTATGTTGTGGTTGACTACCTAAAACTGCACATCTGACATTTATAACAGAGTCTCTCCATATCTCAGATTTTATGTATATTCTTGTCCGAGCTGCAGAACGGAGCATTTGTTATGTATCGGCAGTAATATGCGAGATGTACGTGGAGTTCATGGTTCCGATGCAGAGCTAATACTGGGCTGGAGCACTGACCCATTAAAATGTCATACAGTTAATCTCTGCCCTATTATGTCCGCCCAAAATCCCATGCATTCAGAAGCTTCTTTTCTCATGCAACCGCTGGTGAGTTCTGCTTGGCTACATCATTAAGCCGGTTTACCCATCTTCATTTATTTATAAATTTATTATTTTTTTACCTATAGTCTTCTTCTAGATCTCTGTTTTGAATTTTATCTCCGTGCAGGTGACTAAGATCGTACAGCGCTATTTGGATGTTGTAGACAACGGCAAAGTGTATTATTTTGCTCAGCACGGTGGCTCATCATCATCATCATCATTTATTTATATAGCGCCAACATATTCCGTAGCGCTTTACAATTGGGGACAAACATAATAAACTAATAAACAAACTGGGTAAAACAGACAAAGAGGTGAGAAGGCCCTGCTCGCAAGCTTACAATCTATGGGACACTTCTGCCTCACAGCACAGGGGTCATGAGTTCGATTCCCGACCATGGCCTTATCTGTGTGGAGTTTGTATGTTCTTCCCGTGTTTATGAGGGTTTCCTCCAGGTGCTCCGGTTTCCTCCCACACTCCAAAAACATACTGGTAGGTTAATTGGCTGCTATTAAATTGTCCTTGTTCTCTCTCAGTCTGTGTGTGTATGTTAGGGAATTTATACTGTAAGCTCCAATGGGGCAGGGACTGATGTGAGTGAGTTCTCTGTACAGCGCTGCGGAATTAGTGGCGCTATATAAATGGTGAAGATGATACGTTGGAACAGCTCTGGGGAATAAGAAAAGTAATCAGAAGTCGTCCACTCCATGTTGTTATTTCTGTAAAATCCCCTTATTATTATTACCATTTATTTATATAGCGCCACTAATCCCGCAGAGAACTCACTCACATCAGTCCCTGCCCCATTGGGGCTTACAGTCTAAATTCCCTAACATACACACACAGACACACCGACAGACACACAGACTAGGGTCAATTTTGTTATCAGCCAATCTACCTACCTGTATGTTTTTGGAGTATGGGAGGAAACCGGAGCACCTGGAGGAAACCCACGCAAACACGGGGAGAACATACAAACACCTCACTGATAAGGCCATGGTCAGGAATTGAACTCATGACCCCAGTCAGGGCTGCCCATCCCACACCTATAGTCACTGGGCCTTTAGCGGGTGGATGAGACACTGCAGAAGATATCTATCAGTCTTACCGAGCACCTTGAATGGGGGCAAAGGGCGTGGGTTTGTGGAGGAGGAAGATGGCGACATTTGCGGAGGAGAATTATGCACCAGCTGACAGCAGGAGTTGGGCAGATTTAAGGCGTTCTTTGCTAATAATGGACTTGTGCGCCATAAATGGGTGGAGAGGGCACGTTTTTACGGAGGTTCCTTGCTGAGCGGTAGGACACAGGTACTGGTGCAAAAGTTCATGAATTTCACAACAGTTTAGAGTCTTGTGCTATAATTTAATGGGACGCATTTTGTACCTTCCAGTTGCACTTTGGCGCAGAAGCGTATTTCCAGGCGCCGATTGCTAATGTAAAAATATCATCAAACACACAAACTCGACACATGTCATAAAAGCAGTTCCGATGTCCTATCTCTTTCATGATTAAAAGACAGAAACACGTTATTGGGTTAATGCTAAAGTGCCGGTAGGTTGGACTTTGATATGAAGTTTGCAGCTAGTTTGCTGAGATACGTCAACGAAGATTTGGCGAGCACCTTTAAGTGCACTGGATGGTCAATCTGAGCGCGTCAGTGAAAAACCAAGGCCTATTGCGTTGCGCATTCAGTGCGCTTCCTAAAAAACGTCCTTTAATTTTAACGAATGAATAGACAGCTCAGAATCTCTTTGCCGACGGGGGTTACGGCCAGGGATAGCCAACGGTAGCCCTCAATAGATAGGGAGAAGCCAGACCTCCGGCTATATGGCTTTTCTCTACATTGTAAATAGACCCGTAAATCACAAAGATCTGGAGTAAAGTTCTGTCCCTACACAGCGTCATCTGCTGCCAAATTCTACGGCTCAGAGATTCTCACAAATGGAAAGTGATATAAAATAAATTGTAGGTAACAAATGGATCTTTTATATGGTGCAAAAAAAAGGAAGACAACAATCTGCTTAGAACCCAGGATCTAACAACAAATCTATCTAAACTATTGCTAAATATCTAACCTCACTATGTAAGGAAAATATTGTATTATTACGAGTTCCTGCCTCCCGTTCCTCCATACAGTTAATATAAAATGTCTTTGTGCTTCCTCTGTTGAAGGATCAGGATAATTTCCTTGCACATCTAGAAATGCCAGTGGTCTGTAAAAGGGTAAGTGACCCCCCCTCCCCAGGGGGAAGCGCTCATTTCAATTACTTTGGCATCTTTCTCTCCCAGACCCCATCACATTTACTAATGAGATTGAATTGTTTTCTTAATTATCTCCCTGCATGCGGTGTTAAGGCCAGCCAGAGATTCTAGGGTCTGACAGCAGCTCCACTAACCCTTTCAATGCAGTCGGCCTGTGAGGAGCTAACAGGAGGGGGGGTCACGGCTCTCTCCCTCTTGTTATTTTTCCCTTTTCTCCGTAGCAAATTGTGCTGTGCATTAGAATGAGCAACGTCATCTATGGCTTGCTATTGGTCAGGCTGCGTCACCTGTCTGTGGCCAGGCAAACTCCGCCCACTTTGGAATTCTTTGAATCTCTGTACCTGCCTTACCCTACGAACAGTTTCTTTGACAAAGGGCCAGTTTAATGACAGTGCAATCAACACTAGGAGCTAGATTTACTAAGCTGCGGGTTTGAAAAAGTGGGGATGTTGCCTGTAGCAACCAATCAGATTCTAGCTGTTATTTTGTAGAAAGTACTAAATAAATGAAAGCTAGAATCTGATTGGTTGCTATAAGCAACATCTCCACTTTTTCAAACCCGCAGCTTAGTAAATCTAGCCCTATGACTTGTCGCCCACATAGCAATCGCCATAATGATGGTGGGCAGCGGACCCTTACTTTATACAAGCAACCCACTCTGTCATGGGTTATTTAAGCTGATTTCCTAGTAGCAGCTCACCAGAAGGAAACAATGAACACAACTTATGACACCATTTGTTATTTGTAGTCAATATATACAGTGAGTAGTTATTATGTGGTTAACAAGCTTCAGTATATACTAGTCACATGGGGCAGCATAATATACTGGTCATGTGGCTGTGTATTATATGCTGGTCTTAGGCTATACTGTACATCCTGGGCATTTGGGACTATTATTGTGGTGGTACAAGGCCATGTAGTGAGGGTTAAGCCCGCTTGGTACCTCTTTTTCCCACTAGATATCAGTTCACAACTATTGTGTTTTAGCCCAGTCTCTTAAGTGTACCCTGTGCTAACTTCCCCTCTGCCAAGAAAACAAATCCATGCTAAACACCTGCCAAAGATTAACTGTTATTCTTCTACACATTAACCCTGATCCTGTTATCGGATAAATTAATTTGTAATAAATCCAATTATCCCTATTGTTTTCTGGACCAACACATCTGGGGGAATGAGAAGGGGAGAATATTAAAAAAAATTCAGGGGGGCTTTTGTGGAGTAGTTCCACTTTGGGCCGGGGATTGATACTACCTTCAGGCTGGACTATTTAAGGTTGTAGACAGTTCACTTACCAGCAGTGTGAATTGTTATCGCTCTGATTGGAGAACCTCCAGGTATATGGGGTGAGCCCACAAAAAGCAGGGAGACACTGTACCTTGTCATCTACCTCAGCTTATTGGCAGAACAGGGATGTGCAGTTGGCACAGAGCTCCATACCAACTACTACAAGTAGATTCATAATCAGGTGGAGTACAGAACTGGCAGTAATACTACTTAGTTGTCTGTATATTTACAATTTACCACCCCCTCTAGTTTGATCTATGGTTATTTATTAGTTGTGACTATTTCTATGTAGGTTACAATATATTTGGTTGATGGCTGGGTATTGTGTCATTTACGTATTACTGTATTATACAGCAATTCAATCAAGCATAAAGAGCAGCTTTTCACTCTCAAAAAGTTCAAGGTTTGGTGAGCAGGAGAGTCGGACATAAGGCTTAAGGTTTTGCATCCAACTGTGACCAGCTGTTGTACAGGAATTGCTGCTAGCTGAACTCAAAACACCAGCATGCCTTTCCAATCAATGGCTGCAAGTGGATGCTGGGAGGCTTAACTCCAGCCCGAGCTGTCTAATATAGGGGGGTGGTGAGATCAGGTAGTCAGGCTCTTAATATTATTATTATTATTATTATTTATTTATTTACTAGCAGAGCTTCTACCATTCAGTAGCCCATTTACTTCAATGGGGTCTATTAAAATGAATGGGAAAAATCTGTGCCGCTTACGCCTGGACTCATTCTCAACCGATTACGAACAAGACCAATGCATAGCACCACCGATAATCTGCATTTGAACCGCATATCCTATTCTCTCATGTTCTCATTACCTATAACTTTTGCTCACCAGCTACACTGCGCACCTCCTCCTTGGACTCTGCCCATTGACTCCTCACCTCCATTGTCTCTCCACCTCTGTTAGTGGCTCTAACCCTGTTAGTTGCGCCAACACTGATGGGCACAGGTCTCAGCCTGCACAGAATAAACCCATTGTACCCCAGTAGCTGTGTTGAGATTTGTAGTGTTATTTGTTTATTGTATTGTCCTGTTATACCATGTACTGTCTTGTTGTTGCCCTCTATGCGGCGCTGCGGCCCTCACATAGCGCCATGTAAATAGAGGTTAATCATAATAATAATAACAATAATAATATCAAACTCGTAAGTGTTTATATGCGTTTTCAAAGGTGATTTTTATTTTTAAAACAAATGTAATAACCGGACAAGAGATCTGCACTGAAAAAAACTATTTATTTAGTCAATAAATGCTTTTTTTCAGTGGTCTCTGTTAATGTCATCCTGGGACTGCATTAACAGAACAGATATTGTAGGCGATACATAACCCCCGACAGTGGTAGTGAGCAGTCGCGTTGGCTGTTCAGGGCTATGTCACGTGAAGAGCATTGTCAAGTGTGGAAACAGGGAAGATGAGAGGTAAATTGAACTTCAAGCCAGGACCAAGTCTACAGAGAGATCGGGAGCCAGGAATGTATCTTGCTAAACATCCTTATTTATGTGCAGTCTGGTCAGACCTGCTCAGACTGTCTTATTACATAAGAAAAATCTCACTTGCATGGCAATGAAGCACCTTACATGCCTCATACTCGTAGCTACCTGGTAATCTTTTTCTGATTAAAAACTAATTAAGGAAATTGATTGCGTGCGTTGGAAGCAGAGCAGAGACATAGATACTGTGCAGGAGAACAATGAGCAAAAGGATGATCTACCCAGCGACAGGGAGGTTAACGATTACCAGTTATATCCGCCATTGTGATTGACATGAGGCTGGTCCGCCTCTCTGGATCTATCAATGACTGCTTGGGAATTGTACGAGTCCAGGGGGTAAATGTACCAAGCTGCGGGTTTGGAAAGTGGAGATGTTGCCTATAGCAACCAATCAGATTGTAGCTATCACTTTGTAGAATGTACTAAATAAATGATAGCCAGAATCTGATTGGTTGCTATAGACAACATCTCCACTGTTCAAACCCGCTGGAAGCTCACAGCTTGATACATATAACCCTCAGGTTTGTTAAAAGCTGGAGGCAATAGGCAATAGGTCATTTATGACACCAGTGAGACCTCATTATATATGTATGTGAAGCAGGGACTGGCTGGCAAATTTTAGCCTTGGGGGTCAAAACTCGGCTCAGCAGCCTTTTAGGGACATTTTACAGAAAAAGGAAATGCAGGTAGCCCAGTGACCCAGCCCAAGGTAGCCCACTATGGGACCAATCAGCTATACTTCTCTGACCTTGTCACAAGATACTCACCCTCTTGCCTCTGACCTGTGCCACATCTCC
Organism: Mixophyes fleayi; assembly: GCF_038048845.1. Lineage (NCBI taxonomy): Eukaryota > Metazoa > Chordata > Amphibia > Anura > Limnodynastidae > Mixophyes > Mixophyes fleayi. The sequence goes on from NC_134409.1 coordinate 134,159,503, forward strand.
TCCCTGATACCCACCTCTCACTCCTGACCTCCAGGACTTCTCCTGAGCTGCTCCACCATTTATGGAACTCACTACCCCACCAAACCTCACCAACCCCCCCCCCCCCCCCCCGATCTTCAATCTTTTAAGTACTCTCTCAATACCGACCTGTTCACTATAGCTTATCCGATCAACCTGATACATCTCCTGGGTGTTCTACCAGCTATTGTCCAAGCTCCACCCCGAGTCCCACTAGATCCTATTGTCTTATCATGGACCTCTCCCTCTAGACTGTAAGCTCTTATGAGCAAGGCCCCGCTACCCTCTGTCTCAACCTTGAGTGTACTTGATCTATTTTTATGAATATTGGTATTTTTTGAGTTTTGAAACTCTGACTGACGGGCGCTGCAGAGGTTCATGGCGCCTTACAAATAAATGACGATGGAGATGATGCTGACGAGTGCACCTAGAAATCCGCCATAGACATGTATTTTAATGGGGCTCGTTTGGCAGTGAAGCAGTCATACTCGCCACCTGTAATTAAACAGTCCCTAAGTGCAGTGCGCAGCTTAAAATAAAAGAAATAAATAATTTTAGAAAAGGGTAGCATGTCCCCCGTAAACGCTCAAGCCACCCTAGTGCTGGATATAATAGACAGGAGCCCTTACGACATCTGTCCACTACACCGAAGGAGTAAAAAAATAAAAAAAAATAAAGGCACATATACAATTTTAAAATAAACATTTAATTGGGGGGAAAAGCTCCTCAAAAACACTCATTCAGTACATTATTAAATAATAAAAAATATTCAATTTTTTCAATGAAGGTATTATGTGTTAAGCCTTTTAAATTGAGTGCAGGGGGGTAAATGTATCAACCTGCGGGTTTCCAGCGGCTTTAAAAAGTGGAGACGTTGCCTATAGCAACCAATCAGACTCTAGCTGTCATTTTGTAGAATGCACTAAATAAATGATAACTAGAATCTGGTTGCTATAGGCAACATCTCCACTTTTCAAATCCACCGGAACCTCCCAGCCTGTTATGTTTACCCCCCGGGGAAAATGTATCAATCTGCAGATTCGTCAAATCGACGAAAACGGCGATTTTATTACAAGCCAAAACCTGGTGAGTTTTGCCTTTGATAAAATTGCCTGGAGAATCGAGAGGCTGCAATTTCATGAATTTTGGTTCAGACCACAAATTGGCCGCCACCAAAGCGTGTACTTCATCATGAATATATTAATTATTCTTAGCTCCAGATATTGCACTATTTATAGAGCGCCAAATACAACCTGCACTGAAGATCTGTTTGCAGAACTCAGCATATATTACCAGTACAATGTATCGGCCACAGAAATCCTTTTTGCGATAAACCTGCTCTATTCAATCGAATTCCTTTGCTCAGGATCACACCCCAGGGACGATCTCCCTGAAAGTGACTTTTCTTTTCCCCCTTTAAACTCTGAAATGGGAAAAGCTGTGTTGTAAACTCCCTGGAGGACCCTCGGAGTGGAGGATGCACAATCTCCAAGCATGTCCTCTGTTCTTCTAATGAGATGATTTAATTCTTAATGGAAGTTTGTGTGAGAGAACGGCGCACAGTAAATGCCAGCACCTCGCTGCTGAATTAACAGCTCTGACACCAAATGCCAAACACTTCAAGTGACGTCGGCGAAAACAAGAAAGATGTAGCCGGCTGGAGATGGAGCAGAATATATCTGCAGCAGTTATCCAGACCGCAATCAACTTATGCAAATTTGTCGGAGGCGAGAGATGTTCTTTGAGAAGTTGTTCTGGGATGATGGGGAATAAACAGCGGCACTGCCGTCTCCCATAAGTGAAACAAAAATCCAACAATTATTCTAAAATTTCCTATTTAAGCTTCTTTTAAATATATATATAGATATATGAGAAATATCTGTTTTGAAAACTTTTGTTTTATAATGGGTACATTAATTGACTTTTTTTTTCTTTTTACTGTAAAGCACAATAAATATATTGGAATCTTTTGCGCTCAGAAGTTGGAAAAGTTGTCACTTCTGGAGTTACTAAACTTCTGAGCACAATGTTTTAAGCCAAAACAGGAAGCACGGTTGATGTTGGCACTGGAGTGTGCCGTAGGGCACTGCTTTTTCAAATTAAGTTGACCAGCATCGTACTCTGCTTTGTGTACCACATACACAGGACCAAACATTGACATGGATAGTTTTTGTGTGCGTTAAGAGACAAAAATACTCAAGTTCATTTAAAAAAAAAAAAAAAACTCTTTATTGGGTACTTTGCAAGAAAAACGGGTGATGATAGCAAAGAGAGGACAAGCAGCCATATGTAAAATAACAGACTAAATTGCTCACTGCGTATGCCCATCTTCCCCTTCATAAGAACTTTATGTACTTAAACTATCTTATCTAAAATAAAGACACAGAGACATATATAATGTGGCTGAAGAAGGTCACAGTTTTATTAATTAAATTTGGTGGCGGAGAAAGAGCACTGCGAGACGGCTACTGATACCCAAAACCAAGCGTGAAAATGGCGAACCGCCATGCATCCACTTAAAACAGAAACTAGTCCTTAAATGCCTGGCCGGCACTAACCTGGCGTCAGAGTGACTGAACCCTCTCTAAACTCACAATGCTGCATCCTCACTGAGCCGCAGCAGGGACCCTCCTCACTGAAGGACCAAACAGTTGCCCTTGCCTCTAAGAGGAGAGAGACCTGCGGCCAATCACAATAGTGCCGTATGTATCAGCGGTTGATCACAGTGCCTTCCTACCAACTGTGCCTGCTCTGTGGTGAGGGGAAAAGCTCAGGTTAAAACAATCACTATCAATTCGTCACCAGGCGTGGGTGGGTGGGATCTTGCAAAACAGAATGAGGCAACCAGGAAGTGAGAGGACCTATAAAGGAACCCAAGATCCTCCCATGAGACAGTCATTGGTCAGACCTGTAACTACTGCTAATCTTCAGATGCAAACACTGTCGCTATTTAATGGCGTTCGTCTGTAGGGACTCTCTTGTAAAAAGTCCAAAAGAGTCTCGGCCAGAGAAACTATGCAAATAAAATGAAAATGACTTTCCAAATAATGCAACAGCGATCAATAAATTTACATTTATCGGAGGAGTATGTGGTAAGAAAAGAGAGAGATCAGGAAGGATGGGGAGGAGATTGAGGAGGGATGAGGACAGGAGCTGGGGGAGCTGTGGAGGGGGGCAGGGGAACCACTGCCCCCCGGGCTGATCCAGTAGTGGGCTACCTTGGGCTGCGCCATTGGGCAGCCTGCATTTTTCCCCTTTAAAATAGGCTGCTGAGTCGAGTCTTGGCCCCCGGACTAAAATTCACCAGAGAGCATGTGTCAGGCTGTGGCCTCTTGAGGAGAACGAGAGCAGGGCACTAACCGGTATTGACGCTACTGAACTAACAGCTACGGAGTCTAATGTACCCCTGGTATTCACCAGGGACCCCCTCAAGGAGGTTTGGACTTCGCTGCACAGGGTACGCAGGTCGCGGTCCTGCTAGCCAGTTGCCGGTGTAGTGTAGCGGGGTCAGACGGTCCGGGTCAAGCCAAATCGGGAATACAAGGTACCAGGGAAAATCCAGAGAATGGTCAAGCAAGCCTAGGTCGTGGAGCAGAATGGGTCACACAGAATGAAGAGTAGTCAAATGAGCCGGGTCACAACGAGGAGACAGGAATACAAAGAACACTGCAGGAGTATGTAAACCAGGAGAGGACCTGTTACTCTGGCACCCTAATGGCGCCAGAGTCAGGTTTAAATAGCCAGGGACAGTACCTGATTGGAGGACTTCCGGGGAGCGGCTTCTGAAGAGTAGTAGCGTCCCGTTGCCAGAGGCAGGGCGCATGCGCCCGACGGCCAAGTAGGAAGCCGAAGCGGGACTGTTGCTAAGCAACAGACCGCTCGGAGGAAGTCGGGCATCCGTTCCCGGCTGTCAGCGATCAGCGGGAACGGTGCCTGACAGCATGAAAAGAGCAGTAAAACGAAGGACGCCATACCTCCTAATCATAGTTACGTCTAGAGATGACGCAGTGGCTGATTACGATAGGAAGCCCGATAAGCCCAGACTTTATGGAAGGAAATTAAAACTAAGTTAAGTTAATTTCAAAATGTGAGCTTCTATATAGTTTGCTTAGAATAACTTATTTCGATGGCAAGTACAGCAAACAGGGACAATCCAGTAGCTAGTATACAGTACAGACTTCGTTTTTATGGTTAGTATTCAAAGCAGACTCTGGTGGGTAGTGTATAATATAGACTCCAATCTGACAAATTACAGTACAGATTGTAAACTGATGGCTAATGTTCAATACGGACCCAAATGTTAGTGCTACTGTAAAATGCAGATCCCAATCTGATGTGTATAATACAGACTCAGATCTGATAGCTAATGAACAACACAGACACTAATCTGATATTGAATGCACAATTACAGATAAGAGTCTGTTTGCTAGTATACAAAGCAGACACTGAAGGCTAATGTACAACGTGGACCCCCTTCCTTGTGGCTGATGTAGAAACCAGACTCCTAATTCTGGTCAGTAGTGTAGAAAGCGGATCCCCAATCTTGGATAGAATATCAAGCAGAACCACGATACTAGTGGATAGTGTTGAAAACAGACCCTCAATCCTGGTGTTTAAAGAAAACCTCCAATCTTGGTGTTTAGTGTAAAAAGAAGAACCTCTTTTTGTGGTAGGTAGAGCAGAAAGTAGACCACCACTATTTTATTCTAACTTTGATGCTGAAAATCTGTGTGCAGCCGCGGAGTGCTGCTTGTAGCAGATTGTCAAGGTGGTGCTGTACAGGAGCTGTGGCGTACCCCCCAACATGTCTGTCCTTGGCAGCGGGACATAGGGCGTGGCCACATCACAATAGGGGCATGGTCAAGTCTCAACGGAGCATGGCCATGCCCCGAGACGGCTGCCTAGTGCTGTAAAGCCCATTAGATATCTCCCTTACCCCAACATTACCATCCGCGGGACAAATGTGACCCCGGCGGGATGATGGAACAGAGTCCTAAAATCGGGACTGTCCCACTGAAATCAGGAAAGTTGGGATGCGATTGTGGTCTGTAGAAGGTGGATTGGTGGGCTTAGTGGAACTAGACGCTTCCTGGTCTGGTGTCTCCGCTTCCCATTGGTAGAGAGCTGTATCGGTGTCACACAGGAACTGGGGGTCCGTTTGGCTGTGGTTGAGTCGGAGGAGAAGAGTTAAAAGGTGCACGACCGAGACGTGTAAGAGGGCTTAGGAGAAAAACTTACAATTTGTCAAAGCGGTGTAAACAATGATCTAATAATATGGTAAAAGTTATACTTTACATTTACATTGTTATTATTAATCTCTGAATACGCACTCTGCGTTTCTTCCTTTTCTTTGTTCTGTATGCTTTTGATTGTGGATGGGCAGCTCCACATTTTGGAAAGCAGCAAGTGTGTAGATAAAATTAAATAAAACATAATTTAAGGACACACTGTAGTGGTTTTAGTGCGCCTGTAATGTTTTCTCTATAATGATCTAATAAGAGATATGATGGAGACTCCCAGGTATAGAGAGTAATGAGGGTTATAAAGATAAAGATTGTAGAATGTGGAAGAAGCAACATCGGTAATTCAGGATAAATAAAGGGCTACAGATGGAAGTAGACATATAACTGAAATAGATGTTGGCGTGAGCATGAAAGTGGAGAAATGAAGACAAGAGATAAAGGGGTAATAAAAGTGGGATAGTGGTGAGAGAAGAAAAGGTGACGACTATGAGAAAGGGGGGGAAAATATATAAAGTTCTATACGTGACTGTAGAAGTGAAAATCACAAACAATAACTAGAGGTCAGTTGTGGGATAAAAGATATGTGATGAGATTTGTATTTAGAATGGCATGAGATCAGAGTAGTAGAATAAATATGCATAAAAGAATAAAGCGATAAATATGCAAAAATATATATTAAGTTAAACATGGTAAAGTGGTGCTGGAGACTGGCTAAGGGAAATGAAGCAGCGAATGAATAGCGGTGAAAATATGAACATGAAGTACTGGATTAATGAAAAATATCAATAACAAATGGCAATCAAAAAATATAGATGCTATAGAATGGTATGGATATAATAAACAACAAATAGACACTCACATCAGTCCCTGCCTCATTGGAGCTTACAGTCTAAATTCCCTAGCACACACACACACACACACACACAGACTATTGTTAATTTTGTCAGCACCCAATTAACCTACCAGTATGTTTTTGGAGTGTGGGAGGAAACTGGAACACCCAGAGGAAACCCACGCAAACAAGGGGAGAACATACAAACTCCTCACAGATAAGGCCATGGTCAGGAATCAAACTCATGACCCCAGTGGTGTGAGGCAGAAGTACTAACCACTGAGCCACCGTGCTGCCCAATCTGTGCAAACCATGCCCTATGTTCACACAATCCCCACCCCGATTTCCCTATTCTCGCCCACTTTTCAACTAGTCACGGACACTTTCTGGCAAAGTTCATATGGCCCGCCCTCTTCAATGTCCACGAATCAGGCTGTCCCACTGAAATCTGGAGATTTGAGAGATATGCACATATATATAGCTGCTAATTGTCCCTAATTTTCAAAGGTAGTCCAAGGTTTTAAGATTTTATCCCTGAAAATGTCCCTCTTTGCTGTCTGCACAGTACAATTCCTGTTATTTTGTACAGTATATGCAACGCTCACTACCAAGTCTTACTCTCTGGTCTTTATAACTTCATATTTATTAAATAGGAACATTGAAAATGCAAATAAATGATATTATGACCATATTTCGAAAACCCTGCTCTAATACACCTGCTCAGCACCGAAGTACTGTAGACAAGCTACAATGAATGCAAGCTGCATGAATAGAGAGAGCTGTATCCTGCAGTGATGTTCCAGGGATGCTGAGACTGGCTTGGCGTAAGTCTACAAAAGGGCAGACCTGTTATTTGCAGGAATTTTACATTACATAAAATGACTGAACAGAGAGATGTTGGTTTTCCTCTGGCTTCCAGTGTCACTGTCAGCGCTTTAAGTCCCAGAAATCCCCCCCTCCCCCCCCCCCCAAGAGGTAACAAGAGGTTTGATCCAGTAGTACAGAGTGCAACACTGCGGGGAGCTGGGTGGAACTATCAAAGCATGACTACAGAGTCTAAATAAACCAAGCATGAGCAGAAGACCCCTACAGGGAAAACACTGAACGCATCCCGAGCCCAAACACAGATCCGTCTTGTGAAAATATTCTATCCGTGGCAATTCCTACAGTCTGTGTCTCCTACACAGTCGCTGTAATGATAAAACGTGTCATTATTTATTGCAATCTTAGGATACTGTAAATATAAAAACACAGGAAACCATAAAAAAATCTCCTTTTATGTGAGTGAAATGCATGCACATGTAACCATCTAATGGTGACAGCTTGTCACCGGATTTATCATAATCAGATGGCAGGTGGAAAGGAAGAGATGAAAGTGCATTTCCTCACTCTTGTAAGTGCAGTTTGCCAAGAGACAACATTGTATGCAGATTTAAAGTGTTTATTAGTGAGGAGCTTAGCTGGATCATCCATTAGGAAAACCTCGGCTCCCAGTAGGGCCCAATGAGCACTAAAGGGCCCAGATTACCATAACTCATTTTTATGTCTTTGGGTTACATTTACAAAACGAAGGAGGAAGGAGACGGAATCCAGTATGTGGCCTAGAACCTCACGGGGTCTTAAACCGACTAAGGAGACGAACAAAATTTTCAAACCTGTTTTTGCAGAATTCTGCATATTGGGCTCGAAATTATGCACGATTCTATGGCGGAATTTGCCCTGAATCATTGCCAGTATTACGCCAACCACACAGCAGAAAAATTGACCAGCGAACGTAAATTGCATTTTTTTTTTAATGCACTTAAATCGGCCATAGGCACGTCCATATTCAACAAGGATCGGATCCGAAGAAACATCTCCTGTTGAATGTGGTTCTACAAAACTCAATTAATGTCACCTGGTATAACATAACATTAAAAAAAACCATGTAATCCCTCCCCTATAAAATTAATTTATTAGGATGTTATTAATGCGTACTGTGTATAAAAATGTATTTAATGCTGTTGTGGTTTGGGGACTGTTAATTGAATGTGGGGCTGAGTTTGGGGAGAATGTTTTAATACTTTTTCAATGATTTTCTATTAAATAACTGAATAGGTCTATTCAATTCTCCATTTCCACATTCATATTGCAGAAAAATGCAAGGGATCTTTAGCGTCACCCAATCTAATTGTTCCTGTTTCGCTCCCATAGTATTTGCCTATAAAAAAAAAGACCTAATGAAATTATTTCATGCATAAGTTTCACGCACATGAACTTTATTGTTGTCATTTAAATCTGCCCGCCAGTCTGCGACAGCTGGATTCAAGCGTCATTGAAGTACATGCGTCTCCGAAGAGCGACGGTAAGCAGGACAAAGCTCCCAACATTCTTGCAGTTGAGACAAAAGTCGACATATATCGGGACAGTGGTGGGATATAGTCGTGTAACGCAATGTCCTCTAGAGTAAAAATGTCATCTATCATACGCCTCATTTTTTAAAAAAACAGGGATTAGTCGGTGAGACATTGCTATAAATACACTATCATTGTTTCTCAGTGCAGAGAATATAAAAATGAATTTCAATTTCATGGGAAGGAGGGGATAAACCACTAAGTAGGAATCTCGGGGAATTAGATTACCACTGAACTGCGGGAATCTAAGAAGTGAGAAGAACTCCTGAGCAGCTCACTGGGGTGTCTCCAAGTTAAAACAGTTCTCTTTAGGCTGTATAAAAAGACAACAGGGGTGCCGTCCCGGAGCCCAGCACGCGTGTTTGATGAGTATGTCACAGTAGAATTCTTTACTCCATAATCGTACAGCAGGCAGATTTTTTTTCTCTAGGTACCACCAGCTGAGGGCTCATTAAAGCCCTGATACAAAGTCCAAGCTAATCAGTAAGTTTCATGCATAAGTAAACGGGTTCACTTTTGCTCACTGGCTAGTACAGTTCATTAACTTTGCCTTCTCCTTTCATGCACTGTCAAAATATTTTAACATCCCTTCCCGGCTTGAAAGAATTCATTCTCTCTGGTTTGTCAGGGCCCTATCCAGCTCGTCCAGCGGGATTCTGGGAATTAACTCTTCCCATGCTGCTAGCTCCGCACAGGTTTTGTTGAGTTTTTTTAATTTTCAGCATTGCGGCCTCACAGCGTTGGGGTCATGAGTTCGATTCCGACCAGGTCCCTGGCTGTGCGGAGTCTGTATGTCCTCACCGTGTTGGCGTGGGCTTCCTCTGGCTGCAGAGGATTCCTCCCACACTCTAAAGACATACTGATAGGTTAATTGACTTCTTACAAATCCTAGTGTTTGTGTGCAGTAGGGAATTTAGACTGTAAGCCCTGATTGGACATGGATTGATGCGAATGATACATTTTCCCTGTGTAATATAAATAATAAATAAATGAATGTGGCTGCAGCAATTCTAGCATACTTGCCTACATTTTTGACTTCCCCTGGGGATCTTGGAGGGGAGGTACGAGGCACATGTGCAGGGGTGTAACAAAGCATTTTGAGTTTTCACAGCCCTACTCCCTGCTTAGCAACGGCGTTGTTCACATCATCAAGCGGAAGGGGAGGTGCCATGATGACGCAAACCACTTGCAAGGCCCAGCCCCGTCAACGCCCGAGGAAGATGGTGTAGAATCAGGGAGGGTGGCTAACTCTCCTTGGAGTCTGGGAAAACTCGTGAGTCTTCCGGACGTTCTAGAAGAGTAGGCAAGTATGGATTCAAGTGTAATTAATAGTTATAGGACTTAGGATCTAGCCTTTTTGGAGGTTCAATAGAGGTGCCATTAACTGTCTCCTCTTCCCCATAATTTCTTAATCTAATCTGATGGAGGTGTGACAATTCTGTATGAATACAGCAGCTTTGGGGCAAGGCCTAGTGGCAAGGGATATGTCATTGGGGGCAGGGAGCAGGCAAAAACATCACAGACACAACCCCCTAATAGAATGCACAGAGGGATAAGATAGAACTGTATCTATTATACAATTTTTATGGTGCAATTAAAAAAAGCAAATGTTTGAGCTAACATTCCTTTTATTTGCGAATCTAACATATGCCTTTTCATGCAAGACCAGCTTGTAAATTTCAATTCCTTCTTGGCATTTTCCCACATCTTGCGTTAACCCCTATTTCTTGGCTTCCAGCAGGGAAAGGGTTAGAAGCAAATAAACGATGAAATCTTTGCACTTGCAGAGGTTGAGAGGAGTGTGCAGCGCACAGAACACATCGGACGCTGGAGAAAGGCTCTTGTAATTGTCTCCGCAAATCAAGATGAGCTTGAGAACTGATGGAGCGTGCCGTGCATTTGATTCTTCATATTGTTTAGAGATAGGGACACAGCTGAATGCATTCGACAAATAAAGATCAAATAACCTGCTGAGAATAATGTCTTAAACCCAAGTTCCCATCAGGGTCTCGTTAGAAGTCCATATACTCAGCAGGGGGAGAAAAAAAATGCCGAAAATGGGATACACATGGCTGCGAGGCCGGATCGCATCAACGGAAAACTGAATCTGCTTAGAGATAGAAAATCCTGAGTATTTTGCCTTCCCTGGGTATTTTAGCTAAAACTGTATCAAATAATAAGACGGGAGGAAAGTGGAAGTGTGGGGGGGGGGGGTCATTTTATAACCATTTTAATGCATTCCTACGGAGGATTCCGATTAGAATGTGAAGTTTTCTAGTTTAGTTTTAGACTTTTACTCTTTATTTTATTTTTTGCCCCAACTTAACAAATTAATAAGGGAACGGTATTGATTAGATTAATGTAGATTAATTATATTTAAAAAAATGTGTTACAGCATTACAAGCGTCTTTATGATGAGAGACTGGTGGCATTCTCATACTGATAATACCATTGTTTGTAATTTTATCTAAGTAAATAGGTTTTTAAAAAGTCTCTACACAGTGAGATGCCGCGAGTTGCCGCATTGCACAGATGGGGTTGGGCCATCAAGAGCAAGATCACGCAATTCCAGGTACCGGTTCCATGTGCTTCCATGGCTACATTTGGGGTTCTTTCCAATGCCGTCTTGCTCCTTCTGGGTGCCACTCGACTCACATGCAGGGCAGGTTAGCAGGAACCATCCTTGACTGTACACTTGTCTTAGCATTCCCGACTCTCTGCAGGATCACCGGCCATTCTATGCATTCCAGAGACTCGCTATCAGAACTCAGATACCCAGAAATATCAGCAGCATTTTCTCGAGAGGCAAGCACCTGGGAGCACTCCGAGTCAGGTTCACTCAGCATAACTCAAATAGGTGAGGGTCGATGGGCTACATCTTAGACTCAAACTGGCATAACTCTCAAAATGCCCATTAAAACAGCACAGTTCTATCCCGTCACAAGGTGCATGACTTTCATTCGCGCCTCAGGGGCGTTACACTTTGTATCCCTCCCATTTGCTTTTTTGATAAGTATCTGTAGATTTTCATGTGAGGTTTACACACCCCTTTCTTACCTTAATTATACCTCCCAAATGGCCCGAGTTGAGGGGACTGTCCCGCCATCCCAAGTTTCAGGACATTTGTCCCAGACAGCTGAGAGATATGCCCCCCCTGAGTGATGTATCTTCAATGCTGAGCGTACCAGCAACAGGTATGAGCGGCATTGAAAGGGTGTTTTTAGAGGAGTGGGAGGGAGCTGGGGCAGCAACGTGCATTTGAAGCACCGGGTGTACCGACCAGGGATGTGACACACCCCCTGTTCTACACGACCACGCCCCTTTCTGGAAGCCCGCGCACTCAGTCCTGATTCCTATCTCACAAATCCTAGGAGAGGTGCATTAACTCCTCTGCTTTCCACCACCTTCATCCATTAGAATGTACTTGCAGATTTACTGCACACCCCTCACATATGAAATTGCCATCATTTCCATCCAGTTCTCCAAACTGCAAACATCCCCGCACTTTCCTCGATCCCCATCTGTCTTATTTATACCTGTGAAGACATATTTAAGTGCTTGGTGAACTGCTGGTGTCAGGCGCTGGAGGTACATTGACGCGTACGTTCCATGTTTTCATAGAAGAGTTGACATTTAAACTGAGCTCTTTATGCAGTTACACACAATCTGGAGCACTATGTGTGGCTGCATCACGGAGAGATGCTGTTATTACTGAAAACACTGTAATTTTTCACATATATCATTTGCTTAAATGAAAAGGGGGGAAAAGGGGAATAATCTTAGGACTGTTGACAAGATGTCAAATACCACTTTTCTCGTTTTTCCTGCATCTGTTTTTCTTTTCTCTCAATCCATCAGCTGTTCTGTTATGGCTTAGTTGCCCTATCATGCCCTGATACGGATAGAGCATGCAGAATATAATAAACCTGGAAGAGTAATGCATTATAAATTCAACCAATACAATTAACGCCCACAATTGTTTATACAATATTGAATTGAAAAGCACTGATGACTACTGTCCCAAAATGTCAAGGAGACTTCTGAATTAGGGTGGTAGCTTTTGGGCTCTAAGACAGCAAGCAATTCTCCTGCAAGGGCGCCTATCTGCCCTAAAGGTGGGCAGGGACACGCAGTTATGATGCAGTTTGAGTTTGGTGATGAAATTAGCGTCCTAGGTTACCAGTCATGGCAGGACGAGCTGCAGATTTGGCTGCCGCAAAGAGAGCGCTTTGCTAAAAACAGGTGTTTTACCTTCCTCACATCCAGGTGTTTTACCTTCTCATTTCCAGGGGGTAAATGTGTCAATCTGTGCATTCTGCAAGTCACCTATATTCGGCAAAATTACAGAGCACATTTAAAACGGCAATGTCTTTACAATCACAACTTCCCCACATCCAGATGTTTTTTACCTTCCTCATATTCAGGTGTGACGGCCCCCCTTCCTCCTCCTCCCTCAGTAGCGCTCGTTCATGCCTCTGGTTCGCTGTACACTTCTAATTTTAATGATAGTGTCAAAGATTGCTTTGTCCCTTTTAAAAGCTCAAGTGTAGCTGAGTTTTGAAAACACAGGAACATAAACATTGGTGTGTGGGGGTGGGGGGGTTAAAGGAAGCTGGATTTTAAATTATGAACAAGTTTGTTTTACCTACAGTGTATTATCATGGTGTGAAAGGTGAGGGGGCGTTAGACTCATAGTCTCACTCTCACGAGATCTCCTCAGTAAGCAGATTACAGAGTGCCGGGGAAGGAGGACTGCAGTGACAGGCTCAGCAGCATTGATCGGGCTGGGGGCGCCCCCGCCCCTTTACCAATCAATAATTCTGCTGAGCACTTTCAAGGGACCCCTGGATGCCCAAGGTACCTGGGCTGTAGCCCAGGTAGACCTTGGGTTAATCTGGCCCTGGACTCTGCTCATTGGGGAATGGTGTTACCTTCTCCCTTTTAAGCTGGAGATGAAGTGCAGAGTGGTGCACAGTGAAGAAAGAGGCGGCAGACGACCATTAAGGAGAGCACAGGGAAGGAGCACAGGGAAGGAGCACAGATTCCTAGAAACTTTGGGAGACCCATCTATTTTGCTATGGGGTCGCCAAAATTCTAGTTACACACCCGCTGGGCACCTTCAGACTACTTGTTGCCTTTGGAGTTAACATGACTCCCTAAGGCTTTATTTGATTTTAGAAAAAAATCATCCGCTTTCATCCCAAACACGACGGTTCTCCAGCTTTCATTAAACTGCCTTTGAGCAGAGCACGGCGCCTGTGATGAGACAGCGCAGTCAGATTAATGGCGGCTGTGAGAAAAACACAATCAGATTTCATTCACTTTTAATCAGAACAGAGGTAACCCCGTCTGGCGGAATATGTCTCTGTTCCATATCATGCCTGTGAATCATACTAATTGCATTTCAATATTCACCTCCCTCTCATAGACACTGTGCAAAACACCAACATCATTTGGACTCAAAATATTTCCATTGCAGCCTACTCTTATTCACCTGCATTTTTTGATTATCACTGGAACCTAAAAAAAACGACTTGATTTGTTGTGAAAACTTTCCAGGCCATGGTAGAGGCGGCCAGTATTATTCAGCCAAGGAACAGCACTGAGCCATGAGTGGTCCATTCTGGGCCTATTGTGACTTTAATATTTCATGAACATCCAATGAGACAATGGTATTACTGCAAAGAGCAGACCTTATGCTCCAAGTATTTTGCAATAATCGTGAAGAATATCTCAATTAAATTATTTGAAATATGCAGTAAACTCCTCATTTTGAACCTGATTCATTAAGGAACGTAAATGGCTATATGTGCAATATTTTGCGTTAAATTGCTCTGCACATACATAGAAACGGACTATATGCCAGTGCATGCAATTCATCTTCGAACGCAAAGGACACTTACAACAGGATGCGATTTCGAGATGTAGTTACAATGTGGACAGTGAAAAAGTCTACACCAAAATATCTTTAGTGACAAAGGCGACAGTTATGTGATCGACATAAAGCGCTAGATTTTAAAAAAAATACACATTCCTTTTCCCCCTCCCAAAATAGCTTAACCAACCCTAGTGCTGCTGGTACTAGCCAAGTCAGGGGGACAATAAGCGTGGGGCCCCCCTACCATAATGCCAAAGCAGTACTGCAAGCTCCAGCATACCCATGGCTGCCAGGGAATGAGGCCTTACAGCAGTTCAGTCATATTTATGGGGTTTTCCCACTCAGGGTTGGTTAAGGTGTTTCGGAGATATGCATATTTTTTTTTAATGTTTAGGGGGAAGTAGCGTTAACCCCACTATTAAATTGAACCCAGCTTTCTGCTCGCAAAAAGCAGGCGTTGAAACTACCGTAACAACGGTAATAGTGTGCAGGCCGCATTACTTTTTACAGTAACGCGGCCAATTTAATTCCCCCATAGTGCTGTTTTTTTTTTTGTTTTAAACATGTACTGCTGTTTTAAATCTAGTGCTTTATGTCAACATTTTGACTGTCGACTTTATAACACTACACATTTTACATGTAGACCTTCTGAACCTGTAGGCATTATGACTGTGTCGACCTTATCACTATAGACATTTTGGTGTAGATATTTTCACTGTCCACATTGTAACTACATCTCATCCCAACCAAGAGATAGATTGTTCAAACCATCTAAAAAGGTAAAGTGGAGGTGTTGCCCGTAGCAACCAATCAGATTCTAGCTATCATTCTTTAACATATTAGATAAATGACAGCGAGAATCTGCTTGGTTGCTATGGGCAACAGTTCCACTTTATTTGTAAAAGGTTTGATACATGTTTTCTTGTATGTTTGTATTGCATTCAGCTCACTCATATTGATAAATGCACATATGTGGAGATATATGTATCTTTGTAAGGAATAACTTGAGTTTTCAATGGGCTGAAACGTTCTATGTAAAAAAATGAGAATTGAAGAAATATTTCCATCTAAATAGCAGGTCATATCTTCTCAGGCGCGGGTACAAAGGAGTTAAATCACTGTCACTTTTTCATTCTGTATGTTCACTGAATTGAGGGGTACAAAATGAAGCTTTTAATTAGCACAAATTATTAAATATCTGAAACCACTGTTCAGAAGCAGGTGAGGATTATGAATTGCATGTTAAACATAATAACGTGCTAAAACTGACAAGGAAAATTGTCGCCTTTCGGAATAATTCACGCTTTGGCAGGAAAAGAATACAGGTAGCATAACGCGGATGTGAACCCGGTTTGCAGTTCTGGAAATTAGATGGATGTTTTATATGCATTCTCTTTATAACTTGAAATTCACAAATAGTAACACTGAAACTGTTTCAGAATCAGTCTGGGGAAGGACACTGATTACTAGGTTATAGGAAGGTTTATTTAATAACATGAAATGCGGTAACCCATAGTAACCAATCAAGTATTGTCTTTCATTAGCCAGAGTACTCTAGAGAACTAAAAGCTGATATTTTATTGGCTGCTAGGAGTTACCACTAAAATATGAATTGATCATTCAACCTGTGTTTTCGAACCAAGGTGAACGACAAGCAGCTTCAGCTGCCGTGTCACATGGTATGATCACTCGTGCGTACGCACCCTTACACAGGAGGTCATTATATTAAGATATGCGGTTGTATTTATATTCTTTTGAAATACACCAGACATTTATTAATAATCGACAAACATGCTCTGACAGAAGTCATTTAGATGCAATTTCTCATCTTTTGCTGTGTGTTCTTTTTATATCTGGCAAAACTAATACTCTCCTCTTTTACTAAAAAATATCTCGTGAATATTATTTAATTTGAAGGATGGAGGTCATAGGTGGGATGCTTATAATGAGATAACCTGAGATAGTACTGTCAGCCACTGTTTTTTTAAAAATGTGGGAATTTAGAGTATATATATATATATATATATATATATATATATATATATATCTAAGCCACATATTTGGATCATGCCAATTTAGAGATACGAAAACTAAATTCTAATATAAACAATCAATATTTTTACAGAATGGGTGATGGACAGATTGATTGATTAATGGAACATACTGAGTGCAATGTGCGTTTGTTTTAAAATGTACGCAATTCGGCTCTGCGTACTCCCGAATTCGACAAGGAACGGATGAGAGGATACATGCACTGATGAATTTGGGTGTAGGCCTGCTCTGCTCTGCTGCACAAACTCGCAAAGGAACACACAGAAAAAAATGGAATTAATGACATTAGGCATTAATAATGAAACATTTTTTCCCCCATTAAATACATTTATTAGGATGATCTTAATGAGCATAAAATACATTTTTACAGTTGCTCCTGATTGCAAGCACATGTTAGAGCATGCATACGAGACTGTCATCACTAGTACTCAGGACTTAGACTAACCCTGTAGGTGAAGCAAGAGATACGGCAGAAGAACAAGTAGCTTTGAGATGCCCAGACCTTGATTTGGACGTGGCTGCGTGTGCTCGGGTTTGGCACGCAATTACTGTACATTGACGCACCTTCCCCTTCCAGAAATCGTAGGCTGTAGTAAGTGTTCTTTGCATACGAAGACACACAGGACAGGGCTGCGTTTACTGGCCTATGGTCCTGTTCTGGACATGAGTACGATACAGGGCCGGATTCCCCAGAGGGCCCCCCCTGAGCCAACGGTGATCGGGGTGGGCAAGGAGGAGGGGCGCTCCCCTTCGCCTGCCATCCCCCTCTGTCCCCCGGCATAGTAACAAAAAAAACAACCAGTCACCTGATCGCGCGGCGGCTCCCGGCAGTCTTCTCTCCTCCTCACTCCCACTGAATGTCGGGTGTGACGTCATCACGCTCAATGTCATTTTCAGTGAGGATTCGGCGAGGAGCAGCGGCAGCGCGATGAAGAAGAAAGAAGAATGCAAGACAAGAAGAACAGAAAAGAAGAGAAAAAGGCAACAGAAAGTTAAGTAAAATTGTTATATTATGTACATATTGTGTGTGTGGGCAGGCATTGTATTTATATTGTGTGTGTGTGAGAGGCCAGCGTATTTGGAGTGCGTGTGTGTGTGTGTGTTTGTGTGGGGCCAGCGTATTTGTATAGTGTGTGTGAGGGGCCAGCGTATTTGTATTGTGTGTGTGTGAGGGGCTATGGATTTTTTCAGGGAGGGGGAACCCAAACCAGTTTCTTGCCTAGGGCCCCATGAGGTCTAAATCCGGTTCTGGTATGATACGCTCAAAATCGGCAAATACGTGTCTTTATGAATCAGGCCCGTATTACGCATGGCATAAACATAACACTTTACCTAATGCCCGAGCCAACAGCAGCAGCCACAGACTCTGAAGGGCCCACACTAAACCTCCTCTGACCCCATCAGTAGATTGCTGGAGGTGATTATGATACACATAGCACGGTAAAGTGCGATTTTCCTACTGTAAGTGAGCTCTATCCAGCTGGGCTAAATGTAGCGTAAAACCTGTTTTCAATAGTATACTGAATAAATAAGGAGAGAAATTTAGAAAAAAAAAAGACAATATATATGCAAGCAAAGCTCTGCCACACCAGGCGTCGCTTCTCTGCGCTGCTTAACCCACGAGCTCCTGGGGAGGGTGCAGTCTGCGGTGCGATGAGCTGCAGGCCTTTCATCTACTGCAGACGCAATCTTCTAACATAACGCGCCCATTGTTCAGCCTTCAAAGACTGTCTAGCAGTTGTGTAATTACTATTATACTTTGGAAAAAATGTTCACAGAGCACTGTCAGCGTGATAGGACTCAGACACAACAGTAATGAATAAACACTTTCAGCTAATAACAGATTATCTGACGCATTGTTGGCAGAGCGTGGCAGATATTGCTACTCACAGCCATGTTGTTAAACTTATGGAGAAGTAAGGTGCTTTATGGGTAATACGCCCTTCGAGAGTGCAGATATGGTGGGGCTTCCATGGAGGGATGGAGTTTATCAGAAACTGGGTTTGGCTTGGCAGATTGACAGAATGAGGCGTGGCCTGTGTGCGTATTGGGAAGGGCTTATTTTGTCCCGATTTTGCTTTTTTAAATGTTGGAGGGTATAGTACTAAATCAGTATGCTATAGGAAACAGGTGACTGACATTAAAATCATTGGGGAAAAAAAATTAGAAAATATTAAATTAATTAACATAAATTATTACATACTGTTAGGAATGGTCATACATTAAAGTAATTCTTGTGGTTTGTTTATGTACTGTTTTTTTAGCAGTAGATATAAATGTCCTGTATGTTTCTTGTCTATTGATGCCACTCTGGATTTAAAATGAAATATACTGTATATCTTTTACGTATTAGATTAATATTTTATTACCAACAGCAGAGGAGAAATATAAGAAATATATATTGATTACAGGACAGAATTACAATGTAGGATTGTAAGAACTTGCAATCTAACGGGAAACAGAAAACATGATACAAAAGACATAAGTGCATGTTTGAAGAAATTTACGAGGGGTAGAGTTATAAGTGCACCGGAATATCGAATGGTCACCAGTTAGAGTATGTCTGAACAAAGAGATAAAGGGCTTTTGAATGGCATCAAAGAATCTGAAAGATTGTGGGAAATAGTGCAGAGATTATATGAGAAAGAGAGGGGCGCAAAAGATTATGACTTGGTATACAGGGTGTAGCTATATTCCTTTCTGCCTAAGCCCTTTTCCCAAGCTGATTGGTCACATCTCACCCACACAGGACATGTAAGTTTGCCTGATGGGTTTTTTTTTTGTTTGTTTTTTTAAAGGGACTATCTAGTAATAATATATATGCACATAGAACCTTGATGCAACAATGTTACATTGTTATTTCTTGTGTGTGATGTAACCATTATATGGTCACATGGCATTTGGGGGCGTGCCACGCTCCTCGGGGGTGTGCCCAGTGCTTACAAAGCACTAGGCAGCCCCCAATACCCCTCTCCTCCCCCAAAACACCCTTGAATTGCCTCTGGTGCGTGCAACCGGACGCACACCTACCAACTTTTCGTAAGTCGGGATAGATGTGCCGATGGCAGGACAGAACCCTTGGAATCTGGACATTTGGGAGGCATTAAAATCCTCACTTAATGATACGTGAGCTTTTGGTTAGCCAGAGAGGCAAATTAATCTCTTCTGGGTTTTTCTAGTGCCGTAGAGCCGAGAGCTTACGCTGTGCACCTAAATCCATTAAACCTTGTTATATAAAAGTCCCATACAAGAGGCTTCTGTGCAAATGAATTGCTTGCTACATATTATCATTACAGAAAAGCTTCTCCCGCCTGCTAGTGTTCTGATGACGGAAGCCTGATTTCTATCTATCAAGGCCAAGTGGGCAGAAATCCAAGAAGATGAGAGGGAGAAAAAAAAAATAGCTTTTTAGATGCAGCCAAAATCATCACCCTTCTATTCCAACCCAGAGTTCCAGCTTGCAATAAAATGAAATCACCCGAGGAACAAAACAAGAGCGGCAGAATATATTTGCCACTACCCAGAAGAGGGAGCGAGCTGCGGAGAGCATCTCTGTGTAACCTGCTCTTATATTTCTGATAAGAAACACAACGCAAATTGAACTCGTAAGTGTGTAGAGGAAAGCCGACCTTGGAGAAAGGGTACGCAGATCAATTTCAGTTTAAATGGCTTGATAGCGGCACGCCGGATGCACAAATATATGTGCCGGTACACAAAGATGGAAATAAATCATGGGGAAGACAACTGCGATTTCAATCAGAAACACAAAAGAGTAAAATCTCGTTTCAATTAATAGGGAACATCCTGAAAAATAAGATATGCTTTTATTTTTAATGCATTTTTTCAGCAATAATCCTTTCTCAAAATTGCAATTGCACATGTGTTAGTTTTGATGTGTTTGATCAATGTAGCTCATTACCGGAGTGTGTGGGACACAAATAAGGATAAAAGGACAAGTAGTAGAAGGACGGTGGGTGGCTGTAACACTGGTAGTTATTGATCCCCTGGGGACTAGGTGGGGTTTGGTTTGTTAGGAGCAGATTTATGGCTTTTTTTGATGCCCCTGTATATGTAGGGGGTTATTGGATTGGGGAGCCTACTTATCATATATTGCTGCAGTACTTGTATTTGTATCACCCCGGTACCTGACTTATCCTGAGATAGCAGCTCAATGGCTAATAACATAGCAATATGAAAAAAAAATCACAATTTCAAACAATTATAATCAAATGAAATGCTGCCCTTTCTGACTAGTATATAATGTAGCATCATCTGACCAGTATATAATGCAGCCCCACCTGACCAGTATACGATGCAGCCCCACCTGACCAGTATACAGTGCAGCCCCACGTGACCAGTATACGATGCAGACCCACCTGACCAGTATACAGTGCAGCCCCACATGACCAGTATATAATGCAGCCCCAACTGATCAGTATACGATGCAGCCCCACCTGACCAGTATACAGTGCAGCCCCACGTGACCAGTATACAGTGCAGCCCCACATGACCAGTATATAATGCAGCCCCAACTGACCAGTATACGATGCAGCCCCACCTGACCAGTATATGATGCAGCCCCACCTGACCAGTATACAGTGCAGCCCCACGTGACCAGTATATAATGCAGCCCCAACTGACCAGTATACAATGCAGCCCCACCTGACCAGTATACAGTGCAGCCCCACATGACCAGTATATAATGCAGCCCTATCCTGACCAGTATACGATGCAGCCCCACCTGACCAGTATACGATGCAGCCTCACCTGACCAGTATACGCTACAGCCCCACCTGACCAGTATACAATGCAGCCCCACCTGACCAGTATACAGTGCAGCCCCACAATTCTGTACCATTGAACAAGTCAAATTTCATCGTATTTCGAGCCACTTTGAACTATTTGATTATCTCTAGTCAGTTATCTGGTTCTGCCCATCTGATTACTATTGAAGACTTAGGGGTAAACTTGCTAAAGCTTCTCAAAAGGAAACGTGGAGGTCTTGCCCTTAGCAACCAATCAGATTCTAGCTATCACTGTTCTAGAATGTACTAGATAAATGATAGCTAGAATCCGAATGGTTGCTATGGGCAACACCTCAGCTTTTTCTTTTTAGAGGGTGTGATAAATCTACACATTGAATTCTATACCTTCTCTAATAGCAGCACCAGTCTACAACTAAAAGTTGGGCGCAGAGGAGAGTGTAATGGACTTGTTTGTCTGTTCAGAGTTCAGCATTTCCCTTCAGCAGATGAGGCATAAACAATGAACTGAGAGGAAAAAAGGACACTTTCTGTGACATATAATGAATTCAGGGGGAAAAGTAATCCACCCTTAAGCAAACCCATCGCCAGTGTACCTGACAAAATGTCATCGCCAATGTCCTTCATAGGGAAAGCTGTCATTTAGGATACATCAAGCCCACTGCTTGATAGCAAGACACTTTTACCTCTCTCTCTTTCTCCCACTGTAACCGGGTAAGAAAAAAAAAATATTTTCCTAATTAACTTTCTCAGTGACCCACATATAAACATTTCTCTCTATTTGGCTCCAGCATCTGCATGTATCTGACATTGTGATGTGATGGTTTTGTAATTTTTCTTTAATTTATGCTCTCAAATCATGCATAAATAATCTGCAAAATTTCCCTGCACCTGATTTAAGCCCCCACTTGAGGGGACGCGCGCAATACCCTCATTTTCATATTTAGCGGTGAATGGCTCAAGGGCCTGTTTACTTAAGTGTCTTGTATTAAAATTTAACCACTTAACGTCTGCCAAGTCTTGCCGTACGCCGCAGGACGTCTAATCCGGCGTGGAGGGCCAATCAGAGCCTTCTAGGCCTGTGACTGTTTCATTTTTCATCATTAAATCGCATTGCAAACATTTGAACACAGCATAATCCCTGTGCAGAAACTTCATTAATCTGTCACCTGTAAACACACAGAGAGCCGTGGAAGTAACAGTTGTAAGATATGCAAGAGTACACAGAGATAAAAGGAAAATATAAAGCTTGCTCCCAGTTGGTCATATAAAGTGCATAATAGGCTCTTAAATGCATCTGAATGCCATTGCATCCTGTTTTGCACAACTACGAGGTACCACAATTAGTAAACTTGTTATTAAACATATGTTAATATTATTTGTACAAGTATCTACTAACGCATATCATTCTGGAGAAAATCATTTGCTTTCTCTCTGCCTTGTGCTTCCTTCTGTTTTGCCTGATGTAAATAAGCTGTTGGTGGGGGCCGCCCCGTGGGCTAATGTAATATCAGTGTAATCTCATCTGATCATTTAGAATCAATCCTCAGCCGGGGCTCTAAACTGGCAGATGGTGAGCCAAGACTTTACCGAAAGGGGCACAGTGAGATTTGCCCCAGTACAGTACAATGAGCATTCATACTATTATAAATATTTCTACCTGCCCAGAAGATGACTCTTATCAACAAACTGCAGGAAAACATTTATAAAGGTTACTAAGGAATTATACAGGTAACAATAATGCATGCAACATATGCTTATTTGTATGTTGATTGGTCAGATAATGCAAAACACCAGAGTTCTGCTTTCATGGGACAGTTGCTATTGCAAAATATATCCGGCTTTTAAAAGCAAGTATGTTGGAAGTTATTTTTAATGTGTAGCCAACAGTAAAATAATTAAAAGGAAATACATTCTAAGTTTAAATCTGAATCATGGGTCCTGGAGCTGACTTCAGATTAGGTCCCCGGGCTAAGGCTAGAAACGATGTGCTACATGCAAGATCAGGCTGTGCTAAGGGTTTTAATAGCTAAATAGAACTAAACAATGTAGCTGACATTTATTTGGTGTAGGTCATAGGCAATGAAGAAGGGTGAAGTTTCTCCAATGATCATTCCTTAATGTTGTGTATTGTTGAATCAGTATATAGACACTGGTTATGAATTTCTAGGGATCCTTCTATGTATATGAGTCTTGATAAGAGAAGCTGCTCTGCTTCTTTGCAATGGACAGATAATCTGTGCTGCAGTGAGAATGCAGAGCATGCTGGGATACTAGAGGCATAGTAAGTGGCAGAATCCTAGGACCTGCTTTCCAAGCCCTGAACATGACGAGAGAAAGTTCTGAAGAGTAGTTCCTGGACGACAGGGGGAGAACATGCAAGTTTTAGCCCAGGGGGCAAGATTTGAGTTAGCAACCTATTGGTAATATTTTATAGAAAGAAAAAAAAAGCAGGTGGCCCAGTGGCCCAATGTGGGACCAGCCTGGGGGGAAGATGCCCCTCTGCACCCCAGCCCAGCCTGACCCTGTTGGAAGTCATAAGGACAACTGATTGACTCGTCCCTCACCCTACCTCATACTTGTCTATTCTCCTGGAGTGTCCGGGAGTCTCACAAATTTCGGGGTGGGGGGCAGGCACCCCTTCCCGGATATTGCCCAGTCATCTTGCAAAGTGTGCACGCCTCCCGCACTTGCCCCTTGGCCCAAGCATGCCCTGCCTACACCAAAAATTGCCTAAAATAGACCTTAATTCCTAAATCTCTTCTTCACGTACACCGCACATATCACAGCAAGAATATCACTACAGCACTTTGTGATTGGAAGCTGACAGACCGGCAATTATATTGCCCAGAAGACACCACTGCGGGTAGGATGGGGGGATTCACACACTAGATTGGATTTAGACATAAATAAATGAAGCATTCAATATATAATTTCCTTTATGGAAGACGTACACATGTTTATAAATCCCCATAAATCAATGGTGCATTGCAATCTCCAAGGAGCAAACAGATGCTTATTTTCTATATATTTGTTCCAGTTATAGCTTTTTATCTGTTTCTCGGAACAATATAAAATATGCGCCATGTATGGTAGGTATATACAAGCTGCGGATCGCTAGCTGTTGTGCAACTACAAGTCCCAGCAGGCCCTACCAGTCTCTTCAGCTACCATTTTCAGGGCAGTTTATCTGTAGGTCACTTGTAGTTCCACAGCTGGAGAAGCTCAGGTTACCAACTATATAATAGATTTTGGCAGCGTTTCGTTACCATGAAAGCTAAGGCAGAATGTGTTGCGATGATTTGCCGGGGATAATGAAATGCAGGTGTTCAATCCTGGTGAGCGGCATAAAGGTCGGGGGGCCAACTGTCAGCATCCTGTATCTCTCCAGCAAATGACCTTGACAAGTGGCAGTGCCCACTCTAGCTAAGCTCTTGACATAAATATCTACTCATTTATCTAGCAAAGTGTTTCCTATAATTCTGGCCAGTGTTTTCTTACATAGAACGTACTCAGAGCGGCAGAATCCTTCTCCTGCGTTACGATCCAGCAGTGTCATTAGAAGCCATTGTCTGGGTAATTATTTTCGAGCCTGTTCATTCGTACAAACAATTGCAAGCTGATGGGGTGAGGGGGGGGTGAAAACAGCCCGATGAAGCGGAGAAACGTTTGGGCTTTTTTAAATAGAGATGAGGTCACCCCCATAATGTTCACGTGTACCAGGAGAGGATAGGGGCTCGGGGGGGGATGTAGCATAGAAAAATGCATATCTGGGCACAGATATGGCAGCATCCTCGCAGTCTTTGCCAGCTACCCATAAGACAGCCTTCCCTGCTGGACAAAATCCATTCTCATTATTCATTATCCGGCCTGCTGATTCTGCAAGAAAGGTGCTTCTGATTATTAATATCTTTTCACTTTACCCTCAAATTGCATCACACAGCACTTTATAGAGAAGTTTATTTTCATCCCTCTAATAACATGCTTGCAGAGCAAATATCAGGGCATAAAATTAGCCTACTGGCATCCTTCGTCGTGGTCTAACGTGAATTAGCACGCTTTGCCTGAAGAATAAGCCCAGAAAAATAGAATGCAATGTATATATAGCAATGGAGAGCGCTGAAAATAGAGAAAACACTTGATGAATCAGGTGTACGTTTAACACATTTATTAATATAGTAATTGCGCTGACATTAGTTGAATAGGAAAATAACTATCAATGAGTCAAAGAGTCAGCTGACCAGAACCGTGTGTCCTCCTCTTCTATGTGTTCCAGACAGCTCCCTCTATAGGCAGCTTGGACGTACTTCACACGAAGGCTGGGTACACACTACAGAAAATTTCAGTATGCCGATTCCTGTGTATACACTATACACGTTTTACTAGATTTACCTTCAGATCTGTCATAACCATCGGCTGAAAAGATGGTGACTCTGTAAACTCCATATAGATCTATGGATACTGCCGGTCCTGAGTGCATACACATGGCAGAATTGTAATGACATTGTTCCATTGTTGAACGAGATTTTTAGTCCAATTCAAATGAAATGATGCTATGTGCTTTGGAACAATAATCACTCATAGTTAGAATCACTCTAAATCTGAAATTATCAGGGTAGGGAAATGTTAGAAGTGTTCATATTTCTGAAAGTAAAATTAAAGATATATTTAAACGCTGTAAACAAATATAGCCATGGGATAAACGGACAGGCTTACAATGGTCAAACACAAGGTAATTCTCTCTGTATTTGCCAACTGTAGGGGGTAAATGTATAAAGCTGAGAGTTTTCTGGCGCGTTTGAAAAACCAATCAGATTCTAGCTATCATTTATTTAGTACATTCTACAAAATGACAGCTAGAATCTGATTGGTTGCTATAGACAACCTCCACTCTTCAAATCCATCGGAAAACTCTCAGCTTGATACATTTACCCCTAGAAGTCAGTCTACTTATGACATCATCTTCCCTCAACAAAGATGGCTGACTTCTGGGGTGTGTTACAAGCCTCCTAACGTTAATGATTGTACGGAACAGATTTTAGAAACTGAACGACCAGAAAAGAAAAATGTGGTCCACATGGGTGATTGTAGCTAACTTGATATAAATACTAGAGACATTTAACCTAAGTGGTTAGGACAAACAAGTGGTAGAAGAACCAACTAGATGAGGAGGTCTGCTGGACTTTATACTACATCACACAACAGATATTATATCTAATGAACGGGTAAGGGGGCATTTAGGGAATACTGACCACAACGTGGTAACACTTAACTTGAGGTTCAATAAAACTTTCTGAACAAAATTATTAATTTTAGAAAGTCCAGAGAAGAATTGAAGCTTGTAAACAGGGAAACCAAGTGGAAAATTTTTAAAATGTTTTAAATAAATACAACCTATCTCCTTGCACTCTAATGCCAACCAGCACTGAATAAACATAGGTGGGAGTGTCCTAGACTCCATTTCTCTATCCAACCAATAAGAAGCATAGGGATAGTACCCCTGATTCGTTGGCCAGGACAACCATTCATACAGAGAATACTCCAGACTACATTCAACCAAATATCTATTGATTTGACTGGGGACTATTTACAAAAAAGTTGTGCACTCTTCAGGCAGATATATATATATATATATATATATATATATATATATATATATATATACATATATATATATATATATATACACACATATATGTTTGTTTGTGTTTGTGTGTTTCAGTAAAGCTAATTATTCTTTTCTTATTTTTATTATCCTAACAGGTTTAAATTTCATAATCAGCTGCTTTCCTACAGAGGGTTCACTCTATATTAATTAGCGCGGATAGTATTAATCTATCAGGAATACTTTCTAACACAATTAATTAATTAATTTTTTTAACACTTCTGGTAGCAAACTTTCCAGTATGGGTTAATTTAGTTTGGTACTCTTAAGTATAGCTAAACCTAATATTTTAATGTAATATATTTTCTAGTCCAGTTACTCTTCGTATATAAATATTTATTTATTATTATTATTATTATTCATACAGCGCCTATATACCTCTTTGTCTGTATTACCCAGTATTGTATATTACTGTTTTTGTCCCCAATTGTAAAGCGCTACGGAATTTGCTGGCGCTATAGAAATAAATGTTGTTGATGATGATGATGATATTACACAGTGCTTTACAGACAATATATGGGCAGCACGGTGGCTCAATGGTTAGCACTTCTGCCTCACAGCACTGGGGTCATGAGATCAATTCCTGACCATGGCTTTATCTGTGTGGAGTTTGTATGTTCTCCCTGTGTTTGCATGGGTTTCCTCCGGGTGCTTCGGTTTCCTCCCAAACTCCAAAGACATACTGAAAGGTTAATTGGCTGCTATCAAATTGACCTTAGTCTCTCTTGGTGTGTATGTTAGGGAATTTAGACTGTAAGCTCCAATGGGGCAGGGACTGATGTGAGTGAGTTCTCTGTACAGTGCTGCGGAATTAGTGGCGCTATATAAATAAATGGTGATGATGATGTGATGAATATATAATCATTCACATCAGTCCCTTACAGTCTATATTACCTACCACATGTAACACAATAAACATATTATATTGATGTCTCTAGTGGCATACTCACTAGCGCAGTTTTCCGACATAAGCACTTCGATAAGAGAACTTATTTAGTGGTTCTTTCCCCTTTGGCCAGGATAAATTCCCCTAAATTCAGTGGGGGTGAGATTGGTCTCTGTAGACAGGAAATTAAAATCACTGTTCACCGGGCCAGGACTTTTATATGCAATGCTGTATATATAGTTTACTCAGTCACTTACCTACCACAACATCCAATTAGCGACGGCTCCTGGGATGAAGATCACAGCGAGATTCCTCGGAGCGGGATCCCTGTAGTAATGTTGACCCTTCACCTCAGCTGCTGAATGACACTAACTTTACTTAAAATGTAAAAAAAAAAAATAGTTTCTCCCTGTACATTGATTCCACTTTTACTTCGGTTTCTGATAATGAAGGAGCACTATCCTATTTTCTCTATCTTTTTTGTGCAGATCCTTTAAATCTCTTCGACCAGTTTCTATTTAATCTGTCACACTTGTATCACCCTGTTCTCTCTATTCTCCTTGCCCCATCAGTTATCCCTAATTGTCATTTATCTTTCTCTTGTTTTTCTCCGTTTTCCTTTCAGATTGTCTGTCACTAACTCTTATTGTGACTCCTGACAGTTACTCTCTTTTACCAATTGCCCTCTTATCATCTTTATTTCTCTTCCCCTGGAATTGTTTCCCTCAGTCTTGGATTCCATATATATAGTTTCTTATGTCCCTTATTAATCCTGTTCCTTCCTTGTTACTTTCATTTTCCTCTCTCAGACTGCCCCCAGACCACATATATTCTGTTCTCAGTCCTCTAACAGACTGCCCCCAGACCACATCTATTCTGTTCTCAGACTGCCCCCAGACCACATCTATTCTGTTCTCAGACCTCTCTCAGACTGCCCTCTGACCATATCTATCTCATAATTGCCTATTTTTGGGACCTCCCCTTCAGGAGACCCTGAAGGAGAGGTCTAAGGGGCAAGTGTAAGGAAATAATGGTGCAATTCACATCATCAAAGCCCCACCCTGAGGCACAATGCCTTGATTTGTGTCATCCTCTTTCCATACATCCCTTGGACTGCCCTATGACCACATCTATCCCCTCTCAGACCTCTCTCAGATTACCCTATGACCACATCTATCTCCCACTGACCACATCTATCCCCCTCAGACCTCTCTCAGATTGCCCTATGACCACATCTATCCCCCTCAGACCTCTCTCAGATTACCCTATGACCACATCTATCCCCATCAGACCTCTCTCAGATTACCCTATGACTACATCTATCCCCCTCTCAGACCTCTATTAGACTGCCCTATGACCAACTCTATCCCCCTCTCAGATCCCTCTCAGTTTGCCCTCCGACCACGTCAACCAATCCTGACATTAAATTGATAGCATTAACATTTAACTAGACCGATATCAAATTAATAGAATTTACATTTAATAAATAGGCCTATTTATGTCAATAAGCCCTGACATTAAATTTGGAGCCCCACATTCAATAGAGACCCCACATTGCATTAATAGCTCCCACAATATATTAAATAACCCCACCAACCCCACATTACATTAATAGCTCCTAAATTCAATAAAGAGCCACCTTACATAACATAAATAGAATCCATATTTAATAAAGAGGCCCCTACATAACATAAATAAGAAACCACTCAACCACATGCCTCTTCCGGGGCAACTCTCTAACTATAAAAATAATTATTGATATATTAAGGAGTGGCCATTGCTCTCACATTAATAGTTCCCTATTTGTAACCCATCACATTTTGAAATTGTTTTTATGTTTAAGGAGGTATGTAGTCACCTGAATGGACAATTGCTGTAGTTATCTAATGTAGTTATTCCCCACAAAGCTATTTTTTAAAACCATTTGAATGCATCCCTGCAGAGTTAATCCTATTGAACCTGCAATAATTTTGGCGACAACCCTAAGGTGAAAGTGACATTTTAAGAGGAGGCGCCATGGTCTAACTATCACCCTGGGGAAATATTGCATGTGTGGAGCTTTGTTAGTAGGAACAAGATGCGCTTGGCACCACAGTTTTCCTGCGCCACCCCTTCTTGCGCTGTTGTTAACATTTAGATATTTGGATTGGCTACATGTTGGCCTCACCCTTCCCACTTCAAACTTGCCTACACGCGGAATTGGCTGAGCTGATATCAATCTGTGCGGTTGTTAGTATCCTTTTGTTCTAATTCGCTGTGGTTTGTTCTAGCCCCGCCCACTTCCTCTCCTTCAAGTCTGTGTGTCGCCAGTTTTAAAAAAATGAATAGAATAGGTGCTCTAGCACCAGTGAAACACACCTAATAAACATGTACAGCATGTAGAATAATAACTGATATTCTGAAATATATACAAAATATAGGACACAAGAAAGAGTATAGTGTAATTAATACTAAACTAAATACATCGTAAAAAATCAGGGCCAAGAAGAGGCCTTCATGTCTACATATAAGGGAAGCCTGACAACTGTACATCATACACAGAACATGGGGTAAACTATGAAGGGGGGATGGGGGGGTATACAGTGTTTATCAGAAACTCTGAGAACAGCATACAGCATGTTGCATGCCAAATACTAGCACAGTCTTATTTCTGAAAGGAAATCTGCCAAACAGCAGGCAAAAGAGGTAGAATAATAAACGTGCATTTAAACACACATCCTCAGGTCACTGGACCGCTCACTGTTCTCTTCCACCAATGCTAAACAGTTTATGCATTACATTAGCATTTTCCTCTAAAGCTAAACTGAAAGGAAAATAACCAACTGTAAAAAGTAGCACATTACGGAGTAAAATATGTAAACGGTTGGGATCGGGCATTCATGTTTTGTAAGATATGGATTCAGAGAATAACAGTTTGACTTGATTCTGAATATAGATTAAAACTCTTTGGGGAAAGTACGACGTGATCCAATGCAGAATTCAGTTTTGAAAAAATGTTTTCCCAAGTTCCAAAGTCCCGGACTTACTATTGTCCCATCTGGTCCTTCGTTCTGCAAGACTGTAGGATTTATAATAAGGCACATTTGGCAGCTGGCTATAGGCACAGATAGGGCCTGGACAACTAACACTAACTTGCAAAAGGCCCAAGGTATGTGTATATTTGGGAAAATTGCAGCAATTTGCGAACTTCGATGTCAATTTGCCAAAAAGTTCCAAAAAACCCCAGTATGTAGATTTATTGCTCGTTGTCCATCCTATTAATCCCAAAGACTAGCCCAAATGTCCATCCAAATAGCCCTAATGAATTAGAAGTACTCCATCCTGTTGCCACCAGTAAGATTCCCAGGGATTGGACCATGGAAACCGATCACAAGCAAACTGTATTGTGAATGGTCAATAGCACTCAATGCTTCTAATAAAGTGGTCTGTGATTGGATGCTGGAATTCATGGTAGCATCTCAGCTAGTTATTAGATTTTATTACTCTATACGGCCACTTATCTTGAGCTCCGCTGACACAAGGCCACAGACTGGTTGGGTACCACTGCCCTGGAATATATAATGTATTTAGTGTTACATTGAGGAAACAGTTATTGACCGATGCCTGCTATCTAAGCTGTAAACATGGACTTAAGATTAGCTAGCATGCTGGTTCACTTGGGACCACAAGCCCTATTGTAATATTTCTATCACTTGTTAACACAATCCTGCGCTCAGGGATCAATTTGCAGATAACCGTAGCCAGGAATTGCCGGTTTCCTTGGCCAGCGAGCTAAGCACGCATCTCTCAGCAAAAAAATAACAGATGCTAGCAGAAAAATCCAGGCCAGGTTTGTGCCATAGCGATGCACATAGAAGACTGGCAGCCCGTGCAGGAGAGACGAGCAAGAAAACAGATGTTCTCAGCCATTTGAGGTGTTTTTAGAGGCAACTATTTACTAAGTAAATGTTTGCAAATTCACAAGTGCTCTCTGAACATCCCCACATCACATAACATTAGAAGAAATGCCAACAGCGTGATTTTCTTCAAAGGTTATTTTGTTCTATCAACAGAAGAGGGATGCGTGTCCTATCTGTTGGTTGGCTGCGGCAGGGTATACACTTCAGAGCGTAACACATTAAAACATCTTTTCGTTCTGATCATTCACCCGGCTCGTTTGAAGCCGTTGAAGGCTGTACGCTTATAGATATGCACTTATTGATAGCAGCTTTGGGGCACATTCACAAAAGCAGAGTTATGCTGAGATGTAAAAAGAGACTTCTTCCTGCTAAATAAAATATTAATGTCACCTGTTAATAATATAGTTATTAATGACAAAACATTTAAAAAAAAAAAAGAATGTTTTTTTTCCATTTTTCCCCATAAAATACATTTATGAGGATGTTGTGAATGTCTGCTGTACATAAAAAATATTTTTACAGTTGCTTCTGATTGCAAACACATATTCTGGCATGCATTCGCAACCATCAACACTAGCAATCGGCACTTACACCCGACCTGTAGCTGGTGCAAGTGATACGACAGAAAAACACGTACCTTAAAGATGTCCAAAGCTTGAATTGGATGTTGCTGTGTACGCTCGAGGTAGGTCCTTACTGTACATTGACTATGTGCATACGCCCATTCCCCTCCCCAATCCGCCCATGAAATTGGAGGCCGTACTAAGGGTCCTTTGCGCTGATTTGGACGTTGTTGCGTTCACTGGTGTATGATCCGGTTCTAAGCATGCACAGAGCGATTTAACGCAAAATAATGTATTAGCATTTATGTTCCTTAACGAATCAGGCCCTTACTGTTCAAATTTGATTGCTAAGGGTTGTAACACTATTTGCAAGTGGCCTAATCACCCGTATCCATAAATGTTCCCTGATTTAGTGCTCTGATTTGAATGCTGCACATCAGTAATGACATGAAAGTAGGTGATGATGTGGGCCAGAGAATTCCTTTATTCAGAGGCCATCACTCAACTAGTTATAATACACCACAGGGTACATTTATCAAACCCTTCTAAAACGGAAAAGTGGAGGTGTTGCTCATAGCAACCAATCATATTCTAGCTATCATTTATCTAGTACATTCTAGAAAATGACAGCTAGAATCTGATTGGTTGGTACAGGCAACATCTCCACTTTCCTCTCAGGGTTCTTAGAGACACAACAATATCCTAATAAATTAAATCCCTTATATTAAAATGTTTTACTCTAAATATCAACATCTTTATTAATACAATATGGTTTTCGCAAATACAGCTGCCAGCCATCAATGCAGGAATGCCTCCCTAATTATTTTCAGCAAACCGGCCCATAGATTTTTTCAAAAAAAGAAAGTCTTTATCTGAATATTCTCCGTACGCCTTTGTGATGAGAGGACATCACACGGAATAATTACCTTGACTTCCAGGAGAAAAAAAAAATGTATTTCATCGTGCCTTTTTTTTCCCCCTGTAGTTTATTTTTAATGCAAACAGAGAAGGGCTCTGAAATTCAAACGGAGATCGGGACTGACAATTGAACGTTTAATCTCTGCTAGGTAACTGTGACATCGCCAAAGATTGTTCTTTATTCAGTCTGAACGAGAGAAAATTGGCTAATATCGTAAAGAATCTCAGACACAACCCTGGCCCGTCTGTAAAATTAGCTGTCCGTCTTTTCCTACGAAAGATCTGCTTGGCCCCATTCCTGTGAAGGTTTCCAAGATAATCCGCTGACAAGAAACATCTGCACTTCCTTTTAAATAAAATATCACAGATTGTCGTCTCGTGGCTGAGTGGTCTCTCCTGTTGGCTCCTTGAGAACTGGTCTTATTGACTGTTCCTGTCATTAAGTGTGGAACGAACAACATACACAAGCACGTATGATACAGTCCTCTTATCAATGATATTCTGGGGTATAACACAAATATGTGGGGGTAGATTTATCATAGCTTCTAAAAAAGGAAAAGTGGAGGTGTTGCCCATAGCAACCATTTAAATTCTAGCTATCATTTTTTAGAATGTACTAGATAAATAATATCTAGAATCTGATTGGTTGCTATGAGTAACACCTCTTTTACTTTTTAGAAGGTTTGATAAACCACAACCCACAATTAAATTAGTTGGGAAGAGAAAACATTTTTTTTTCTATATGGAAACTAAAAAACTTTTATACAAATCGAGAATCGAATAGGAGCTGTTTTACGAAGATGTGAAGACACAGAGATACAATCTTTGAACGAGGCGAATATTTCATAGAACAGGTTTCAAACTTGCTCGTATTTCTCTAATGAAAACTTTTGTAGTTCATAACAAAGTTATCAGCATTATCAAGACAAGGGGTCAATTTTTTTCATGGTATGGGCCTGGAAACTTGTTCCTGGGATATTGAGCAGGTGTACTGACCTATGGTGTCGCAGTGCGAGTACATGTGTATGAGAATAGGCTACTTTGAGCTATACTGCAGCTGGGTCCACCTAAATGTCACGTTGAATTGCCACGTCACCCCTTTAATCACTGACAGATGAATTATGCAGACTCTGTGGTGGAGTCAATCTGTATCTTACCTGGTTTTAATAAGCCAAAGAATCAGTATAATTTACGCTTGTCTGTAATTGAAAAGGATGAGTCGACAGCTCTGCTCCCTGCTGTGAGATATAAGGATGTCAGGGGGGACACAGGCGAACTCAGTATTCGTACTGAAGCAGGATGCAATGGACTAAGTGCTTTCATACAGGTTATAGTGAACTAGCGAGACGATGAGGGAAAATTAAAAGGGGAAGAGGAAGATGGGAGGGGGGCAAGGATAACGGTATCCTTCATTTTATAAGTTGTTTCTTATCATACTATAATAGAATGTAGTGTATTCTAACAAATGCTAATTGAAAGGATTCAGATGCAGAGCTCATGGTCTCCCTGCTCCCAATGCGCCACTGTTTGCGAGTGTATCTCCTTAGATGTGTGCACTCATATTATTATTAGGTGCTTTCATATAGGCGCATCCCATGACGTGGAAGCGCACATTCATGGGGTCACTCGAGCTGCCTATTTAAGACTGCTCATCCTGAGCAACTAGCTGATTCTCTGTGTACTAACCTTGCTCGTTCTGACTTCTCTGTCCTCCACTGACCTTGACCTCGGTTGGTTGCTGTTCACGTATCCCCGCTGCCAGCCCTTGACTTGTGGTTGGTATAACAGACTTTGACATTGCGTTGTCTTGTTAGTCAGCAGCTGCCTAGCGAGACTGGCCTGGCGGCAGTAGCCTGTGGGTACCCCAGATTGCAGCCCATTACTCACCTTGCAGGGATCCCTTGTACCGTACGCCAGGGGTATATATGTTCCTAAACAATGCGGTGGCACAGTGCATATCCTGTGAGCCATCGCACCTACACTAATTTACCTGGCACACAAATATATGTGTTACCTATTCTGCATTTTTATGACTTGTCTGAACAGATCTTTCTTGTAGTATTGACCAGAATACTTTGACTGAAAGACGTATGATCTAAAAAGTAAAGATATCACCTCGAAGATCAGACTGCTATCATTTGGATCACACCAATCATTTACCTGAACATTTCCTTTTATCCGAAAACACTTCTTGCTTGACCCTCTTATATTTCTGACTTTGAGAGAAGTGACTGATCATTGTGTAAAACCCTGTCCATTACATGTCTACAAAAGTCCATTTAATATGCTCAATTTCCACTCCTTGAAGTTCAGGGGCAAACGCAGGATTTCTAGAGGTGGGTTTCCAAATGCTTGGTTTTGAAAAAAAGCAAAACAAAAAACACTTGCCGCAATAGTAATGAAGTTTGAAAAGTTCAATGTATGGCGATGTAAAAGTTTATGTTAAATAAAAAATGATGCATTAAGTAAACTGTACATTAAAAACCTACATTAAGATTAACCTCCTCTAAATAAATAAATAAATAAATAAATCTTGACCAGCTTACAAAATTAATATAATGTAATACTAATCTCCCCTCCAAATCAATTTTAAAAAAAAATGACAGTTAGTTTTAGTTACTCACCCAGTGCTCCACGTCACTCTCAGGAGCCAGGAAACTGCTGAGAAATACAGGGATCATATCTTATATCCCAAAGTAACAGCAACACTAGAGCCAAAGGTAACAATCCCTAATGGTAGCCATTTTGTTGAAGCCAAACTTCATTAAAACACAGGCAAATCTCCACAAAAATGTGTCTTAGTCTGCAGACTGTGTCTCGTTTTTTTTGTATGCCAATTGACCCTAGTCTGTGTTTATGTCTGTCTGTGTCTATCTGTTAGGGAATTTAGATTGTTAGCTCCAATGGGGCAGGGACTGATGTGAGTGAGTTCTCTGCACAGCGCTGCGGAATTAGTGGTGCTATATAAATAGATGATGATGATGATACTTAACTACTTTATATTTTACCCTTCTGGGGCTGCAACTATGGAAGGGGAGCCATGACGCAGTAAATTTCATAATTTCACCGTGAATCGTGTCATGGAGACTCCAATCCTGCCCACTTCACTAGGAAGTAGGCAGATACGGGAGAATGGCCTGCTCTCCCGGGAGCCTGGGAGACCTACCTGCAATTTGGGTGTCTCCCGGATCTTCCGGGAGAGTGGGTGAGTATGATGTATGTGTTCAAAATGAGGTATATTAATATAATTATATATTAATACCAAATTCAACCTTGTCCAGCCAGGTGCACCCATCACTTTGAGCAAAAATGTATCACCCTACGATCAATGGCATTTTACCTCATTAATTCATATTGTGCCCGTATAAACACGTGCATAGACGGGTGGCACAATGGCACAGAACAGGAAGACGCAGCTATTATGAGTGACCCCAAGAGACTTATCAGGAGCTAAAATGACAAACTGTATTATTTAAGCCCCATTTGCTTCCCCTTTTTTTTAGGGTTCACATTCAATTAAAATCCGGATTCTGTGCATCCCGCATAGAAGAATAACACAGCAGATTTAAGTGGTCTTGTTTTTCTCTGGTCTAATTCCCGTGTGACGCACGCAGGGTTTTATTTTGGAGAGATGGTGAGACAGGAGTGTCACTTCTCTCTATTAAACAGTCCTTAATTGTATTTGTGAACAGAACAGGGGACGTATGTGTGACATTTCCGAGCAGAGTAAACACAGATAAAGGAGGCTTAGTATTGATTATGTTTGTTTAAAAAAGGGATTGTGAAGCATAGATATACAGGGAACAAGCGTAACATCTCTGCAGCAAAAGGCTGATGTTTGTTTTTCATTATACACCACATCACGGTGCACACGGATATATAATAATGATATCTGCAACGGCCTTAGATATAGTGAATATTGACCTAGGAGTAACCAGCACATCACTGACACTGAGCGTCAGCTATACGGGATGTAAAATTCAAAGCCGCCAGTATACGGCAGATGGGGTGACTTGGGGAGCCAGACATATATACACGCCCGTCAAGGGGTAGACTTAGGGATATATTTACTAAACTGCGGGTTTGGAAAAGTGGAGATGTTGCCTATAGCAACCAATCAGATTCTAGCTGTCATTTATTTAGTGCATTCTACAAAATGACAGCTAGAATCTGATTGGTTGCTATAGGCAACATCTCCACTTTTCAAACCCGCAGTTTAGTAAATATACCTTTTAGACTTTTTTAGGGAGCAGGGGGGACAATTTGGTGCCCCTCACCCTTTTTTACTCCTAATAGGGGCTGCGATAGTACCCTACGTACATGTGCCTGTTTAAAACACAATCAGAGCAGCCGGGCAGAATCTCTGTCTGCCTCTCAGCCGACAGACAAATGTATATAGTGTTGTCCGATCACCCCCTCTGGATCCACCACTATGTCGTCTACGATGCCCGCCCATTGAAGAGAGTATATCTATCCAATGATGAAAGTTAGATAAAGGACTATATTTCCAAATTAGCTATGGGGGGATATGCTGTCAAATGGGAGAAATGGACATTTTGGCAGAACTTGGATTTCAGATTGCTCGTCCTTGTATTACATACTATATAACGCCATACTGACATTATTAAAAATAAATAGCATGAAATTGTCCTGTCTGAGGAGAATAGAGAATACACATAATATATTAAAAAAGATACATTTTTAGGGACTAAATAAGGACAAAAAAAAGACTTTTTAATAGAAAAAAAAAATATATAGACCTATCTGCTGTGTAAGACTCTTATTGGGGCATTGGAAACCGGGGATTTCAACAATACGGAGCAAAATATTAATCTTCCACTTTATTTTTGTAAAAAAAATCACAGGACAGACACCATCTTGTATATAAAAGTACAGGAAACAGAAGACATTTTTCATGATAGTGGGTATTTAAAGCATTGTGTATGATCAAGTCACTATATGCGGTTTCATACTTTTCCTCCTCCATAAAACCTAGTTTCACTCTTTCCTTAATTCGTGTCTTATATCACCAACGTCTTCGTCTTAGATCAGCAGACTGAATATTTCCTCAGTATTATTACTTAGTACGATCCCCGTAGCGCCTCCTGTGTAGAAGGGTCGTACAAGGCTCAGTCACTGCATAATGATCCCCTCTAAGGCTGAATGTGACAAGAATAAGGAGACAGGTCAGGCACTGAGCAGCCAGTATGTGGGTTTGCAGAGCGGCTAAATAACGACTTGAATTTTATCACATTATAAAACAGAAATAAGTGCAGTCTTTATCCACTTAAAGGGACAAAAAGTGAGAAAAATGACCCTATGCCCCCATCTTGTGTCGCTTCCCCACCCCCGCTGACCTACTTTAGCAGGTGGGAGGAGGGAGCAGCAACCGCTCCTCCTGGGGCTGAAAGAGTGGCGCTTCATTGTGACATCATAGCCAAGCAACACACTTGCAGTATAACACCTGGGTGCATGTAGTTCTTACTTCACGTGTGTCCGGCGGAGGAATACACTGGATCTTATTTTGTGCTC
This sequence comes from Mixophyes fleayi, assembly GCF_038048845.1. Taxonomy (NCBI): domain Eukaryota; kingdom Metazoa; phylum Chordata; class Amphibia; order Anura; family Limnodynastidae; genus Mixophyes; species Mixophyes fleayi. Next base: position 134,198,145 of record NC_134409.1, read on the forward strand.
ATGATATTTGAGTATGAATCTATCACCCTCTGTAGTGTGATTTTAAAAGCAAAAACAGTAAAGAAGCGTGCATAAACCACTGTGTCATCCTTTATAAAGTCTTTATTAATTTACAAGTCGCAGACTTAACGACACTGACATGGAGGTGGAGCAACCAACAGCCACACAGGTCATGTGACAAGTGCAGGAGGGGGCATGGTGACGCCCCCTGGCCACACCCCCTGCTACGAAATGCCGAAATTCGAGTCTTTTCATAGCGGAGGGACTTGATGACACGTATCGCATCATTAAGCCCCGCCTCCATCAAGACCCGGGTGAATGCTTACTCTTTCAGAAGTTTGAAAGGACTCCCGGAAATTCCTGAAAATTCCCGGAGGCAAATAGGAGGTAATAAGCTGCTGGCTGCTTCTCCGTTAATGTCAGCAGCCAGTACTCCATATGGGGATGTATCGGGGGCAGTGAAAAAATTACATCAGTGTTTTAGATGCCCCCTAACCATGGGCACCACAGACCACCACAAAATGGCTGCCTCCACTGTGAGGAGATGGGTAGACTTCAGCTAACCTACAGGAAAAAATTACACTTGTTTTATGCAGTTGTGTTGTACACAGATTGTTTTCTACAGTACAGCACAAGTTTTCTTTCTATCTGAATGGTTTGACCCATTGGAAGTGACGTCTAATGTGATGGAGAAGTTTTATTAGGAATCGTACTGTGGCGGCTTCCAGTGGATCCTGAGCCAGAAGCCGTCAGTCACGTCATATTCCACAGCGTGACGGCAATAGAGAGAATTATAAATTATGTCAATGTATCCACAATGTACCATTCAGAAGCCAAGCGCACGAAATACGAGCAGATCAATAGTAACTCAATTCTTTTCAAAGACTCCAGCAAGCAGCTATAAACATGACCCACACAGATATCCTTCTTCTTTATCATCTACTGTTTTTACATTATTTAATAAATAAAAGAAATCTCTGTTTTATCTCCTGTCTCCAACTCAGAGGAGAAAGTGTGTGGAAACAAAAAAGAAAAAAGGTTCCTGTTTTTAGCCAGCGCTTGAAATCAGATTGCATGCTCACGCGGGGAGACAGTCATTGTGGCGGCCTCTCCGTGCACTCTGCACGCAGCAGGACATGAACAGGAATCCTATCACCTTAATTGACTGGACTCACTTAACTACATGCAACAGATCAATTTAGACAGTGTCAGCTCAGGTGTGTTAAGAGAATATAACTCCCAGCAACAAGGGAAAGATAAGATTATTATCAGGATACGAGCAGAAAAATCCTCTCGCTCACGTTGTGTTTGGCACAGAAACAGCAGCTGAGAGATTTATACAACAAATAGATAGATCGGGGCTCTGTTGTCACTACGACTTTCAGGGGTCCGTAGCCAAATTTTCTAGTGGCCCCCGCACCGCTGTCCCTCAACTTCCATGTATGGGAGAATGGAGCAGTAAAAATAGGTGCAAGACATCTAGGGATGAGCGGGCTCGGATATCTGAAATCCGAGCCCACCCGAACCTTGCCGATCCGAGCCGGATCCGAGACAGATCCGGGTATTCCCGCCAATTGCAAAACTGAAAGCGAGGCTCAGAGTCATAATCCCGTTGTCGGATCTCGCAATACTCGGATTCTATAAATTCCCCGCTGGCCGCCGCCATCTTCACTCAGGCATTGATCAGGGTAGAGGGAGGTTGTGTTAGGTGGTCCTCTGCCCTGCTATATTCTGTGCTGTGCTGTGCTGTGCTCAGTCCAGTGGTGCTGTGTCCTGTGCGCTGCCCTTCTGAGTTCAGTGGTGCTGCTGGGTCCTGTGCTGTGTCCTGTTCAGTCCAGTGGTGCTGTGTCCTGTGCTCTGTCCTTCTGAGTTCAGTGGTGCTGCTGGGTCCTGTGCTGTGTCCTGTTCAGTCCAGTGGTGCTGTGTCCTGTGCTCTGTCCTTCTAAGGGCATTGTTATTTCCCCATTATTCCCAAGTTATAAAAAATTTTAAAAAAAGTTATAAAAAAAATAAAAAGAAAATAATTATAAAAAAAAGAAATTAAAAAAAAATATCCAAAAACAATCCTGCAGTATAAGTCCATTGGTACTGCAATATTACAAAGTTCACTGAATCTGCAGTATAAGTCCAGTGGTACTGCAATATTACAAAGTTCACTGATTCTGCAGTATAAGTCCAGTGGTACTCTCCTGTGCCGCATATAATTTTTAAAGGCTTTGCCGAGTGTGTGTGGCTTAGGGGTACGCTCTCTTGTGCTACATATAATGGAAAACAAAAATTTGGAGGATAAAGCTGCGAGGAAAAAGCTCAGTTTACCTAAAAGACCCGCTGGCGGGGATGCTGATAACATCTGGTCCGGACTGAAGGACCTGCCAATCATTGCAGACATGTCTACTGTTGCTGCATTGGATGCTGTCACAATAGAAAAAATGGTGGAGGATTATTTTGCTGACACCATTCAAATAGACATGTCAGACAGTCCATATTGTTACTGGCAGGAAAAAAAGGCAGTTTGGAAGCCCCTGTACAAACTGGCTCTATTTTACCTGAGTTGTCCCCCCTCCAGTGTGTACTCGGAAAGAGTTTTTAGTGCAGCTGGGAACCTGGTCAGTGAGCGGAGAAGGAGGTTGCTTCCTCACAACGTTGAAAAAATGATGTTCATAAAAATGAATTATCAATTCCTCAATCAAGTACAGCACTGCCCTCCAGATAGTACAGAGGGACCTGTGGTTGTGGAGTCCAGCGGGGACGAATTGATAATGTGTGAGGAGGAGGAAGTACACACTGTAGGGGGAGAGGAATCAGAGGTTGAGGATGAGGACGACATCTTGCCTCAGTAGAGCCTGTTTTGGACTAAAAACAATATTGTGAGGTGTGAGGTGTTCAGAATAGACTGGGAATTAGTGGAAATGATTGTTATTGGATGTTATTGAGATTAATAATAGCGTAGGAGTGAAAATAAACCAAAAAACTTGATTTTAACAATTTTTATGTTTTTTTCAAAATAAATCCGAATCCAAAACCTTTAAATCCGAACCAAAACCTTTCGTCAGGTGTTTTGCGAAACAAATCCAAACCTAAAACCCCAAGGAAATCCAAATCCAAAACACGAGACACCAAAAGTGGCAGGTGCACATCCCTAAAGACATCTCAACATGTAGATAATATCTGGATAGTGTCATAACTCCCATAATTCCTAAAAAAAATCAGGACAATATTCCACACACCCCCAAAATTGATAAGCTAAGCTTCCGTCCCTTCAAAAGATGGCCATTGGGGGAGTGGGAAGTCGTATCACACACCCCATCACTACCAAAAAAATCCAAGTTTTTTATACTAATTTCCCCTGTCCCAAATGCAAATAATAAATTTAAAATTAAGGTTAGTGTGCTTTTATTGTCATATCGACTGTATATGGACCGTCAGAAAATACTGTGTTCTGTCAGTTGTGTGCTTTTATTGTTAAATGTCCATGCAAATTTTCTTACTTTTTTTGGGGGGCATGTGGAGTCACTAGGAGAAGAGAATGTGGGCGTGACTAGATGACGCAATTCACATCAGATGGGTGGGGCAAGCATAACGCCAAGCACCACCCATCTCAGTAAACATTTTGGCAGAGTAGGCAACTAGGACATAAATTATGCATATATTTGAACCCTCTTATAAAACTTTGGATATATGTGTAGGGGGCATTGGGGACCTCATATCTAACCCGATACAAATCACCTCCCCCTTTCAGTTGGTTATGAATTTAATTCATGAACCTTGATCAGAGCAGTAGGACCTTCAAAGGACAAGACCAACCTGTAGCCAATCAGAGTATTAGGACATTCACAGGACTAGACCAACCTGTAGCCAATCAGAGCACTACAACAGTCACATGACCAAACCAAAAGGCTGCCTAACGTGTCACATTTCTGTGCATGGATCCTAGTGTTTCTGTGGTAGCACATTTAGACTATAGGACATTCACAGGACTAGACCAACCTGCAGTCAATCTGTGTATTAGGACATTCACAGGACCAGACCAACAGGTAGCCAATCAGATTATTAGGACATTCATAGGACTAGACCAACCTGTAGCCAATCAGAGTATTAGGACATTCACAGGACTAGACCAACCTGTAGCCAATCAGAGTATTAGGACATTCATAGGACTAGACCAACCTGTAGCCAATCAGAGTATTAGGACATTCATAGGACTAGACCATCCTGTAGCCAATCAGAGTATTAGGACATTCATAGGACTAGACCAACCTGTAGCCAATCAGAGTATTAGGACATTCACAGGACTAGACCAACCTGTAGCCAATCAGAGTATTAGCACATTCACAGGACCAGACCAACAGGTAGCCAATCAGAGCACTACAACAGTCACATGACCAGACCAAACTGTATCTAGACATACATTTATTATAGAATAAAGCTAACTCGTGCTTTTAAAACAACAATTATCGCTCATATCAGTAAGAGCACAGAACATGTTTCTGTATCGGTCCGGTGGGAATTTTACTGTAATAGTTTTAGAACCAACTGATTCATCATAATTGTGTGGGAACAGCAAGTAAATTTCCTCACCCACTTGTGCTAACAGAGGCTTGGAAAATGCTGAAAACGAGTCTGTCTTCATTTAATGCAACTTGCAAGCTAGGGGTAGTGGAATATTGTATAATGTGCACCTGTAGCTTGATCACTATGGTGGCAGCCATTTTGAGGTAACCTTTTGACTCCTAGTACACTGAATACTAACTAAGCCCACAAAAAGGCTGCCTAATGTGTCACATTTCTGTGCATGGATCCTAGTGTGTTTCTGTGGTAGCCCATTTAGGGCTAGATTTACTAAGCTGCGGGTTTGAAAAAGTGGGGATGTTGCCTATAGCAACCAATCAGATTCTAGCTATCATTTTGTAGAAGGTACTAAATAAATGAAAGCTAGAATCTGATTGGTTTCTATAGGCAACATCCCCACTTTTTCAAACCCGCAGCTTAGTAAATTTAGCCCTTAGACTGTAAACTTCAATGGAGCAGGGACTGATGTGAGTGATTCCTCAGCCTCTGGAAAGCGCTGGGTAATATGGTAGCGTTATATATAAATAAACGATAATAATACAGTTTTTCTAATTTATTACACCCTTGGACGCTATCACAATGACATTCCAGTAATTTCACACCATGATCTTCAAAAAGTCTTGATAATTAGGGATGTTACGTGGGAAATTGTGAATGATGGATACGCAAAATGTACTTACCCATAATGCATTCTGTAATAAATATATAAGTGTTATTTTTTTGGTGGATTGCAGCAAGCAATGTTTTTTTGTGAGGGGGGGTTTCCAACGTAGAAGGTTTAGTAGAATAGTACCATTGGCATAGCTCCAAACATTCCCAATTTGACATTAGGAACAAATTAGGCAAAGGCCCCACCCAAACCACAGCTCAGCAGTCCTGATCATAGCTCTCTGTCACCAGACCGCTCACCTTTACCGGGTCCTTAAGTCCATTTTGGCTGATGGAAATCTGAATTATTGGGAGATACGCTACAGAGGTGAATGGATACAGGCAGACCCGCCAACGACGGAAAATATATTTTCCCAATGCATGGGACTGGCGGGGTGCCCCAAAAATGTGACATCCTCCTGACGATATAACAGGCTTACCGTGTACTGCCAGTGATGCATGTAATATATACACAAACATGATTATATCTGAATCCTGCACTAGCAGCGCTCACAGACTACACTATTAGTGGTCAGCAGTGGTCATTTCTTCGCAAGAGAAGGGCTGCTAAAAGAAGAGAGGGATGAAACACAATAACAACATGTAAAGAGAAAGGCAGAGCTGATATAGTGGCATTGTGAATTGGGAATTGTAAGTCAGCCTACAGTAGAACCAATTACTGCTCCTAAAGGGAGATATAACCGAATTTCTATCGCGTTTGTGCTCGGTGAAGTTGTAAATCGACAGATAACTGGATAAATCTAATATAGCGTACATAAATGGAAAGCTAGTCATCATATATTGAGTAACTACTAGAAGCAAGTACAGCAAAGAATAACAAAGTAAAGTGGGTGTGCTGGTGTGTTTTGTGGTATAATATAATGCAAACAGTCAGGGGAAAGGGAAAGTCAGGTACATCATCATCACCATTTATTTATATAGCGCCATTAATTCCGCAGCGCTGTACAGAGAACTCACTCACATCAGTCCCTGCCCCATTGGGTTTTTACAGTCTAAATTCCCTAATATATACACCCACACACACACAGACAAGGGTCAATTTGATAGTAGCCAATTAACCTACCAATATGCTTTTTGGAGTGTGGGAGGAAACCAGAGCATCCGGAGGAAACCCACGCAAACACGGGGAGAACATACAAACTCCTCACAGATAAGGCCATGAATTGAACTCATGACCCCAGTGCTGTAAGGCAGAAGTGCTAACCACTAGAGCACCGTACTGCCCATGAACATAAGCCTTGGCTTAGCCTAAGCCTTATATACAGTACATACATATATATATATACATATATATATATATATATATATATATATATATATATATATATGATACAATTCTGCGTATTTTCTGATGTGAGACCACAAAGCTTCACACATTAACGGGTGGATGTACACGTTAAATAAATACGTATTTTGAGACGGTCGCATCTCAAGATTGGTCCGGCTGTTACGGCTGGATAGTGAATTAGTAAACGAATAGGCTGCATTATCCACGTTTTTCATTGTTCTTCGTGAATTGATAGACTGCATTCTTACTCATGAGGGATAGGCTACATTATGCATGATGTCACTGGTTCCTAGCGAATTAATAGACTGCATTTTCAGTGACATCACTGGTTCCTTGTGCTGCATTCTCCTGAACGTTGGGTTCATCACACAAAATAGATTCACTGTGTGTAACTTGTATTGTTCCTCAGTCTTGCTGAAATCTAACAGACACCTTTGTTTGCTTGTTATACTTTGTGGGCACGTGACTGACTGGCTCTAGAGCATCATAGCGACTGCACATAACAGCAATTAGCAAAAGAAGAATGCACGCTTAATGATCTTAGTATTATGATCACTTCAAATTGCTTTGACTTGCAGACTCCTAAAATCCTCCGTTAGAGAATGGTCCCAGGGTCCCAATTAAATCACAAACTCCGTAGTCATTCAAATTATATATTTTTTTTTCTTGCTGGCAAAAATAAGAGCTCATTATGAAAAGGGTAAATTAATATTATTAATCTTTTTATCACAAGTTAACAGCAACCTCTGAAGAGTATGCAGAAATGATAGGTCCTCAGACACAAGAGCTCAATGAAAGGAAAGAGCCGAGCGGCTAAAATAACACTTGGAAAATGAAAGCCGGAAATTCTACATGTGGGTACAGACCTGTCTGATAGTCTGCGGCTGTGGTACAAAGAGATGAGACCTGGATCTTGGGATAACAGATGGAGACTGATGGCAAATTTTAGATGTCTTTCACTAACTGTGTTGTTGTGATTGAATGCAATTAAACATAGTCCATGTAGTTTCTGTACATGCATAGTACATGGGTACGGTACAGAATTTGGTTCTTGCTTTTTTCTAGAGAACATGTAGATTGGTGTAAAGTTTCTTCTAACTAACTGGCCACGACAGACCCAGCCAGGTTTAGTATCAGTTCTTAGTTCTTAAATTCCTGGCACTATTTTAGGTGGTGGGTCTGATGTCTCAGCATGTTATCGGCCCACAGTTAGCTTACTGCAAAAAAGGGGCATGTGCCTATATTTGCTAGTTTGCAGATGATTTTGAAAATCTGCATGGTGAAAGCAATGGAAAAACCTGATCCGTTTGTTGAAAAAAAAAATGCAATGTGCCCACTTGTAAAACCGGGACCCCCCTAAAGGCTCCGTCTCCTGCTCGTCAGCTCACGTAAACGATCCTTTTCCGCAAAACAAAATAACAATTTTTTTTCACATCAGGGCACAGCTTAGTGAACAAATCTATACTTAGCAACGTTCATTCTGATCCACCAAACTCCACCAATCGGAAAGTGCAAACTTTCAGGCCTCTGTGGTCTTTGCCATTATTGCTGCATATCCATGTGGAATTTATGTCAAGTCAGGCAGATATAAGCCAAAGTAGACACTTAGGGGCAGATACATTAAGGAACGTAATTGCCGATACGTGCCATATTTTGCCTAACATTGCTCTGCGCATGCCCAGAAAAGGACTATACGCCAGTGAACGCAAGTACATCCAATTCATTTGTGAACGCAAAGGACACTTCCGGCAGCCAACTTTCTGGAGCGGAACAGGGAAGGTAAGGGGCGTAGACACATAGGTAATGTACAGTAAGGGTGTGCCAAGGAAGAGCGCACACTGGGCATGTGATTTTCAGCTGTATCACTTGCACCAGCTACAGGCATTCTTGCCAACTCCCTGAAATAGGGGTGATCTCCCTCACTCCCTGAAGAGTCTGGCATTCTCCCTGATGCTGAGCCAGTACAAGACGTGGTTGGCTTCGCCATCTGTGGCATGGTGACAGTTCAGAAATTGTGTCCTATGTCCATGTATTGATGCCTATGGAGGTGGCCATTTTCATGGAGACCAAGATTTAAAACTGACAGGTAAGACAACATGATTTCAGTAATGGAGACAGAAATGTAAAAGACACTTCAGTCTCTAGAGATTCATTAGCTGCTTTTCTTTAACGTATAGTTGCCTACTATCCCGGAATGTCCGGGAGACTCCCGCATTTCTGGGAGACCTTCCGGAAGAGCAGGGCAACCTCCCGGTTCTCGCCCCCGCAATAGATAAGTGGTGGGGGTGGCGGGATTAGTGATGCAAATATTTCATAATCTTAGCCCCACCCCCTGCTGTAATTGGCCAAAATTGTGACAATCATTAAGGGGGCAGGGCCAAAATTATGTGATTCGTCAAGCCCCGCCCCCACACACCCACCTCTCCCGGGATCTCCCTGAAGGCATCAAGTTAAAGTTGGCAAGTATGGCTACGGGGCAGGTGCATGTTCTGAGTGACAGTGATGATGGTCACGTACGCGTGCCAGAACATATGTTTGCAATCAAAAGCAACTGTAGCCATGCATTTTATGTACAGTAGACATTAATAATATCCTGATATTTCATAGAGAAACAAAAATGGAGAAAAACAACTTTTGTTTTAAAGTATTTTTATTAATGATTATATTTTTAACGTGTTCATTTTTTATTTATTATCTGTGCTTTCTGATAGGACTTTATATAAACATATGAATTGTGCAGTATGTTGTGTATATTTGAAAACGTCAGGTGCCGTATAGGCAGAGCGCACTTACACCCGTATTCAACTACTAACGTTTCGCCCCTGTGTGCAATTTCCGTCCCATACAAAAAAAAAATGCAAATTACATTCCCTCTGTGTTCCTTAATGAATGAGGCCCTTAATGTCGTAAATGAGCCTTTATATATTTACTGGGAGCCAACAGGATTTAAAGTGTAATTGTTCTTGAAGTAATATAGCCTACATCTAACAGGAAATAATTCTCCTAGCTCGTCAATAGCACTTTAATTCTACTTTTCAACGAAACGCAATAACTAAAGTCTGTTATGCAGAACAGTTACAGCTGTATAAACTGCCCAGGATGTAGTTAATAGGAGGAATTGAGGTTGTTACATTGTATTCTACTCTCATTGCTTGGGGCTGCTCAGGTCCCAAATGTTATCATTCAACCCCAGGCCTCTATTAAATATCAGAACAATTAGTTCTCTCTCTCACAGGACATTGATTGCGGACATAATTGTTGGTAAATTACAGCGTCGGACGGGTATCTCTGGGAACTTAATATCATCTCGGTAATCAATGTGACTATACCTCCGCTCTGTGTGTCAGCCATGGGGAATACAGAGATATACTGTATCTCACCCCAATGAGTGCTTAGCAAGTGCATTTAATTGATGGATCTTATTTTTAGAATGTTCCAGTAATCTATAGAAAAATATATGAATTCTCCATTTGTTTTACTTGCAGGGAAGTTCAGCTATTTTCACAAACTTACGGATGATGCACATTTTCTTGAGATATCTAACAAATAGGTGGTTCTGATTAGAGATGCTCACTGCCCCCTGTGAACTGGTTTTGGTTTTGGATCTGGATTAGCTTCGTGTTTTGGGTTTGGCAAAACCACCCTCGTGTTTTGGTTTTCGATTTTTTAGAAAAAAGCCTAAAATATGCTAAAATCACATAATTGTGCTCTTTTTCTGTTCCTACATTATTTTTAACCTCATTAACACTAATTTCAAGTCATTTGCAGTCAATTTAGACCACCTCACAGGTCACAATATTATTTTCATACACTTTCAAACAAAAACTGTAGCGACCTGGCTGGATGGTAAGCAACAGAGCAATGACACAAACACACAGCAGTTCCTAGCACATCTAGGACACATTGGCACACAGCAGTGGCAGAAAAGATAAATGGGGGTCCGCCCTTCCTCCCACCCTCCGTGATTTTGGATCTTTAAAAGGAATTCAAAACTCACAAGATCCGATGACAGAACAATGACGTTTTGCCTCGTTTTAAATTCCGAGGCCACACAACAGTACTCAGATCCCCTAACATCGGGTGTGTTTGGTTCTCGAGGAACTGAGCCTGAGCATCTCTAGTTCTGATGTCATATTGTGTCATATTCCTCACTTCATCTGCATTATTACCCGTGCTCAGTGCTTTGTATAATGAGGGGAGCATGGTGCTGTGATGTGCAAACAGTGTGGTGAACAGGCAGACAGACCGCTCTATTGTACCATTTAACCAAAATAAAAAGGGCTCCATTTATAATTAATTTGGCATCACTTAGGAACTGTAGCTATGTGGAGTATCAGCACTGTTTCTTCCTCCTTTGTTGAGTCCTACCCTTATTTTTATGTAGAGATGCAAGGATTAGCATAGCAATATAGGAATGCTTTGGAGTGGCGCTAATATTTGCCCCTGGAGGTTGTTGGAGCCGGAGAGGGTAATTACTGTGTTGGAGAATGCCGACTAGCCAGAACAATGTGCTTGATTCTGTGGACAAACACAAAAACACATTTTATTTTCAAAACAAAAAAAAAGATTTTCTAATGAACTTCAAGGGGTGGAGAATTTTAATGTTTGGAGGTTTTCCCAATTTAATGGAAGACCATGAGCCTTTTTCGGTCCTGTAAATGTCCTTGGTTGTGGCGGTAACTCCAAATGTGGTCGCAGTCTGTACTTTGAGACAACAGCCATCATTTATTGCAGTTATTCGTAAATGTACAGATATTTGCTTTTCGTGCAGAATAGGTGCCTGCATGTCTTCGGGTACTTGGTACTGCCCACATTAAAGACCTCTATTCCTACTTATTTCTGACCGGAAATGTACATTGTGGGAAGAGTGATATGTCACTAACATGTACAGGCTTTAGAATTGCCTCCTGCATTAATTTACACGTTTCAGTTTCTTTATTCTTAAATACATATTCATGTCATGAGGGTAAAGGGACGTGGGGGTAAATGTATCAAACTGCGAGTTTCCAGCGGGGTTGAAAAGTGGAGATGTTGCCTATAGCAACCAATCAGATTCTAGCTATCATTTTGTAGAATGTACTAAATAAATGATAGCTAGAATCTGATTGGTTGCTATAGGCAACATCTCCACTTTTCAAACCTGCCAGAAAAGCGCAGCTTAATACACTTACCCAGTGCAGACCATTGCATTTGGTATAAATGGGAAGGTGACTGATTTAGGGATAGGAAGCAGTTTTTCTATATGGAACATACTCATATTGAGCTAAAGTTATTGGTCTTGAGTCAATAAGGAGAGCAAAGCATAAAAAGGAGTAACTTTGCACTTGGGCAAAACCCTGTTGCATTGGATGGGGAGGTACATTTAAAATGTGTGGTACATATTTATAGTTGCAGTAGGGCATGTCCTAGATCAACTTTAATTTTCAGTGTACAAATAAATCTATCAAGTATTTGTGTGCTAGATGAAAAAATGACTCGGGCCCATTGTCTGGGTACCTCAAAGATCAGTATTTACCTTTCCAATGTTTTTATGAATGACCGTGTCCAAGGTCTAAGTAGTTTTCACCTGTGAGGGCACCTAGACTGTCGAATTCACTGCCAGGGGGAGTAGTAACGGCAGATCCCCTGGATGGATTTAAAAATGGAATGTATACCTTTCTAGTAAGGACAATTTTGACAGGCAATGAACCGGTTCGGTGGGGGTAACGGATGATAGGAATTCATCTGATTGTAAGGGACAAGGAATTATTTTTCCCCAGCTAAGAAAACATTGGCACAAGACCTGCCGAGATTTTTGATTGGCCTTCTCCTGAATCAGCACACCCAAGATTTACAATCAACTTTATGGACTGGTGTCTTGTTACTTTGTTACTATTTCATGTGTCCCATTTGTACTATTTAAAGTTGATATTACGTCAGTAGAATTGTGTCTATACCTGTCCTTACCTGTATGAGTCGGACCTCATTTTGCAAAAATCGTTCCCTTTGAAAGTATAAACTGAAGTCTGAGCTCAGCCCCCTTCAGTTTTAAGGGGAAAAGAGTAATCTGCTAAACTTGCAACATTACCCCAAGTATATTCAGCCCACATGGGCAGGGGCAAACGCAGGATTTATAGAGGGGCGTTTCCACACCATGCCACCAGTGGGCGTGACCAGCATGCATGGGGGCGTGGCTATAATTTTAGACAGTGCTTGGCTGCTCTCCAACTCTTCCTATCCCTATAATATACATGGGCAATGCTGCGTGCACTACTGTTAGGTGCACACAGCTCTCCCTTTTCAAGCAGAGCTGTGTGAAGCAGGAGCAGGGTCCAGCCACCTCAATTATATAGTGCCCCAGGCTTGGAGGGGGGTTTCCAGGCACTAGAAAACCTCCCTCGGTTTGCCTATGAAGGGGGTAAATTTACTAAAGTTTCTAAAAAGAAGAAGTGAAGGTGCTGCCCATAGCAACCAATCAAATGCTAGCTATGATTTATCTACCACATTCTACAGAATGATTGCTAGAATCTGGTTGCTATGGGCAACACCTCCACTTTTCCTTTAATAAATCTACCCCAAAATGTCCTTTTTGCATGTGGGTAAATATATTCCTAGTTCATAGTTAGTGAGGAATGCCCCAATCTCCCCAACTGCTCCCATGAGAATTCTCCAAATGTGACATCCTTGCAGAGCTAAGCCACACATTACCTATACAGCATAGAGTATAGGTGCATGACACAACAAAGGAGCAATTGGCTCTAGGTCTGAAATACAGCTGTCTCTGAAGGAATACTCATACTTATAGGTTTTACTGATCATTTATGGAAAAATAACATCTTAAGGAATAAACATATCACAGCTCATTCCCTCCCTAAGAATTCAATATATGGTTCACAACACGTTATACCATCATTGCTTAAGATTTAGGACATCCAATGCATCCTAATGGCATCATTGCCATTGATGCAGACAAAGGGTTAACTCTATTGAGTGCAGAGAACGTCAGAGAGATATTTGTTCAATTTGGTGGAGAAAAGAAAAACAAGAGGAGAGCCAATCACATTTCGATCACACACCTTCCCTCCTTTAGGAAGAAATCAAAGCGTAATAGTTATGGATAGGCTATTAGTCTGCAGCCCATCACTTTCACAGAAATTACCATATTTTACAAGCTGTGATATATGGTTCCCGTGTAGCCGTCATAAGCCATTTCCCCTTAAATAAGAACAGAATATGTTTTCCCACCAAGCTGTCGCATTAACCGTCTTTGATTTGTAATTCAGAAACACAGAGAAAATGAATGTTAGATGCGGTGGAATCCGCTCTGTGCTAGATAAGAGAATGCTTCGAACTTCACATCCATGCATCAACATCACCTCTAATTTCTGCACCATCCACCGTCTCCCTCTCGCTGGAACATAGACCAGACTTACCGTTTTCATTGCAAATCCACACAAAAAATTAGGTCAAAAAAATGTTTTATATCCAGGTAGTGTCTTTGCAATCCTCTATTTATACCAAACATATATTTTTCTGTTCATCTGTTTCTAGACTATATCATTTTGTTTGTAGGCACTACATGAAAGCAGCATGTAAGTGGTACAATACGCATCATTAACAGCTTTAACAATGATATTTCTTAAGCATTATTTAAATATTTGATAATGTAACTCGTTTTATATTTAAAGTGTAACAGTTAGGCAGCATTGCCGTGAACACACATATAAAATAGGCAAAATAAAATACGCATCCTATTTCATAGGGCAATGGAAGAAGGATGGGGAAATATAGAATTCAGAAGGGGGTGCAACATTTCAGATTTTTGCAAAATATAAACATGATGAAGGCAACAGAGAAACAAAAGATTGATAGCGGTTCAAGGGGGGAAGGGGGAGGGGGGTGGGGGCTCCTTGGTGTGTCCTGTCCAAAAATAGTGAAACAAACAACCATAGCTGTACGTTCAGGGCCTTAGTAAATCCAGCTAGATTGGCAAAAACCATTTTATCCTCCAGGAGTGACAAATAAGCTCCCCTTTCCCCAATCCAAAGTAGCCCACTATGTGGGGTAGATGCCTGCCTGCCCCCCAGCCCAACCCGTGACAAGAGGGCCATGATAATGACTGAGTGTATCTGGACATGGTTTGGGTAGAATGTGTTAGGGGACTTATATATATCCCAATTTTGCTTTTTGAAATGTTGGGACTAAGTTTGTAGAAACAGTATAGTAATAATCACCCAGGCAGATTGTCGCAACCAAAACGCAGTTTAATCTGTAGATGGCAATACAGACATGTGGCTATACAACCACTAGACAGATGAGATTATTTTCAGGTACAGTATACACAGTGACGGAGGAGCAGTTCCTAGTCACCAATCCACGAAAACACCGATATTGTTATAGTTGTGGGCGGATTAGGAGCGGTATCCAGATTGGGATAGGCAGGAAACTGATAAGACTTAACTCTGAGTGTAGAGAAGGTGCCTAGGAGTCTAATCCAGGTTATTGTATAACTATGAGCTTCTTGGCTAAACATGAAAAGTTTGATAGTATTATATCTGCACACGCTAATTGTTTAGCCCAGACCTCTTGTTCTCCCTTATCCCTTATTAAACACTCCACATGGCAACATTTAAGAATCACTTTTCTAACTTATAGAACAATTAACATAATACAAATGGCATACAGTAACATGTGTTAATCAATGCATAGGAACAACAAATGACCATAAATTGTAAGGCAGCAAGACGATGAGTGCACAGAAAGGGGCGATGGATCGTAAGAGTTTTTATGCTTCAATCGCACAAGTCCAAAAATCACACTGCGTGGATTCACATCCTCTGCAAAATTAAATCTTGTGTCTACAATAATCTAGGCGCAAAGATTAAGGTGCAAGGAACTCCCTGACTCTGCCCAATATCCTCTCTACTGACCTACATTGAGGATATTCTGGGTAATAATGTGTTCAGCACCACGGACAGCAGCTGATGTAGTTGCACTGAAGGAATATACTGTATAACTGAATGAATAATCTATTCTCATTGTTGTCTGTCATACCTTAAAGAGTGCTGCTATTGTGAGGGTTGCATTAAGTCCTACATAGTCTGTTGGCCGCGATTATCTGAATTTCGACTAAATAGGGTAATCTGATTGCAAATCGTGAATTGTTTCATTTTGCAGGAGCTCAGCTCAGAGTCACCTCGGTCAAATCCTTGTGCGTAGTAGAAATGCCCATGCAAGAAACGCCCCAGAAAAGACATCTTCTTCACTACTTTATAAAAAAATGAAATCTCATTTTTCCATTGTCCCACAAAATGAGGATCTACTCCGTACGTCACTAAGAACGCCTTCACTCCAACCAACTCCTCCCTTCTGCTAACGCAAACAGTCACTCTTCTGTAAATGCAACCTCTGCTCTCAGCAAACCTCTGCGGACAGGAAAAATCAAGGTGCAGAGCTTGGGCTGCCTACTGGACATTTTTTTCTTTGCAAATGACCTCCGCTATGGGAGCAGCAGGCAGAATAACATAGTGAACTTAAGCCAGGGAGAAAATCTAAAAGTAAAAAAAATGTAGAGGTTTTTGTGTCAGCCTATAAATCAGATTCATCTTTGTGAAAAATAATAGCAACTATATACTTGCCATCTTGGTCCCTGTACAAGACATCAATTCTCAAAATCGTACAGATTCAACAAACTTGAAAGGCATCATTCCAACAGATATCACGTTTGGCCACCACAGAGCCAACTAAGCAGGGTGTAAAGGTAAAAAGTGTGCACAGGACAGAGGTGAATATGAAGATTAGAAAAGTCAAATATCTGTTTGCCGATTGGATTCTTGACATTCCATCAGGGCCGGATTAACCCGAGGTCTAACTGGGCTATAGCCCAGGGGCCTCCGGCATCTAGGGGGCCCTTTAAAGTCCGCAGCTGCATTATTGATCGGTCCAGGGGCGGGGGCGCCCCCAGCCCGATCAATGCTGCTGAGCACTGTCAGTCCAGTCCTCCGTCCCCGGCGCCCAGTACTCTGCTTACTGAGGAGATCTCACGAGTGAACTCTCGCGGGATCTCCTCAGTAAGGAGCTTACAGCGCGCCGGGGACGGAGGACTGAACTGACAGGTAAGCGCTTTGGGGGGGGGGGCCCTCACGGGGGACGGGGGCGGCGGGCGGCTCACAATGGGGGCCTCACGGGGGAATGGAGGCGCCCTTAGCCCAGGGGCCTCCATTCCCTTAATCCGGCCCTGCATTCCATACACAGTGATTGGCCCGATTCTCCAGGGGCCGTAAATTATTTGGCAAATCGATTCGTCCATCTCTAATTATTATGAGGTAATATACGTACAGAATGTGTATCATATTTTTAGAATCACTCTACTACAAAAGAAGAATTTAATGAATGAAAACAGGTGTAAACACGCGGGATGTATGAACTTTGTACCTGTCACATGCAGTCCTGTCCTCGCTTACACAATCACACGTGTGGACAGGTCAATGCCTCCCACGAGATCAGCAATATAGTCTCTTGCTGCGGTAAACCTTCCGATGATCTGATTGGCTAAAGATGATCTGATTAGCTAAGGGTGCTCTGATTGGTTAAAGATCACACGCACAAGCTCGAGACGAGTGATAACAATTATTTCTATACACAATATTAAACAACCTTGACAAGCATTTCTGAAAGACATTTTTATTAAGTCATGAAATTGCCCTTGTAAATCAGAACTTACAAGTAAGTATTTGTGATCTTGTTTTGCAGGCGTGATGGTGATTTTTATAACTGAAACAGAATATCTAGAACCAGATTTCATGGCCACAGTCTGGTGAAAATAATCAGATAGAAATACAATATTACAATGATGACAGGTTTTCTTTAATTGTTTGGTTTTTTTTCATACAGCTCAAGCAGGAATTCTCTTGTCAGCCACCCAAGAGGTTTATGTATTTAGAGTGCACAATCTTTGCATTTAGAGTAACTTTTGTCTGAGCGCATCAATCCCAAAGCACAGACCAAGGTCACCAGGGACTGACATAGTGACATTACCCCCGGAGCCTGTCCTCTCGCGCCTCTGTTATACTGAACCCAGATGTCCTCTTGCATTAATAGCGTCCTAGAATGAACCAGCGGCTTTCCAGGCCAGAGAATCCTACAGCCATGCAGTCCAATAACAAAAATGAAAAGATAAAAAAAATAAAAAATAGAACACAGGAGTTAACGTAACGTCTGTTCAATTAGCTTGGAAAGTGTTTGTGTGTGTGGTCGCGGAGCGCGATGTGCTCAATTCCCTTCGGCTAAAATGCCAATTTTCTGCATTGCCGGCACGGTGGCTGCCTGTGGAACAGCTCTGCTAATAAACTGCACAAAATAACTTAGCAATTAAGCAATTAAACTGTTTTGAAATGTAATTTAAGACACCGGCTTCTGACTGTTGTTCCATTTCTTTGCTTCTCCCCTCCGTTTACGGGGAAAGGGACAGCGTGGGACTAAACATAACTGCTCGGTGGGCACAGCAACTCCGTCCTCTATACAACGGTTATAAAGTACATGGATTTAAATTATTATGACTGTAATTATTTATATGCATAGCGTTAGTCTAATTCACGGCACCATGCAATCTAGAAAGCAGTACAAATCACCCACCCATGACGACAGAGCGAGGAGCAGAATCTAAATGCTGTTCAGCATTTACAATTTCACAGCTGACAAAACCTTACTGGAATTTACATAAAGGAATGTTGTTCTGTGTATCCTGTGTGATCACCGCATAAGTGAGAGGATGTCCAGCATACAGACAGTGGAGGTCATTGATAAAGATAAATAGCAAACGTATTAATGCATTTTAACAGCGCTATGTAAAGTGTTGTGTGTTTGATGCAAGATATCCAATGAATTTTCATTTCTTATGCCACTTGTATCTCAGTGATGGGAGGGGCGGAGCCATGGCATACAGGGGTGGGGCTTTTTAGCAGGTCCACAGTGCAACATTTGCATAAAGATATATAAATATACAGTGTCGGACTGGGACATGAAGGGCCCACAGGTGGACTGCAATGGTAGGGGCCCACCAGAGGGGGTGTGTCCAGCCACCATAGAGGCGAGACCAGACACTTGAGGGGAGTGGTCAGCCCATGAAGGGCATGGCTAGTGGCATAGTGTAGTTAGTATATAAAGAATGCAGTTTATATAAAGAGTGCATAGTCTAGGCCCCACCCCTTAGATCGAGACACAGTCTTGCCCCACTAGAATCAGAACAGTTGGCAGACTGTCCTGCTCTCTCCTACCTGTTCTTGCAGCGTTCACTACCTGTTGCTGCTGATGTCTTAAGCTCAGTTGCTGTCTGGACCCTGGAATGTTGGGGTCCTGTTTTGAAAAAGGGATATGCACACTCTAGCCCCCTTCCCCAACTAGTCACAATGTTAAGTCAATAGCTCTCATGTTTAAAGGGTGCGTGTGAGTGTGAAAAGCAGAAGGCCACTCCCCTACAGTAAAACACTTGCATTGTTGCATACACCATCAACAGAAGTGTACACTGCCTGCTCAAAGAAGTGTGACATATCTCCCGGCAGGCAGAACAGAAGTCCTGAGTTTCAAGGACAGTGCCCTAAAATCACTGCATACATAGTGGAAGGTGTGTAGTTGTTATAATGAAACAGACAAATATGAAAAAATAATGTTTCCAAGAAAGACAAAAATTTAAAACACACACAAAACACATATACAAGCAGAGGGGCACCTTGTCTCAGAATAGTTACAATTAACCTGTGTATCCGCATACTATTATTACCGTTATTGAGAAGAATATACTGTGCCACCCCCAACCTTGGCTCCATGGGAATTACCTTTGCTGCAGATCAGGGGTTGGCTAAAATCTGGTCAAGCCCAGGTGTGCCAATTGTGCATTTAGATAGAGAGATTTTATATTATATAGATATTATTAATCAAAATGGAACCAACAAATAAACGTTTACACAGTAGTGCCCCAGTTCAATTTATGCCACATTGTTCAATTTATGCCACAAATCATATTATGACATACAGTAATGCGCCCAAATCATATTATGACATACAGTAGTGCCCCAGTTCAATTTATGCCACAAATCATATTATGCCACACAATAATGTCTCCAAATCATATTATGCCCTAAATTAGGCCCCCAAACAATATTATGCCACAGAGTACTGCACCAATTCATATAATGCCAAGAACAGGCTACCCCCCCCCCCCCCCCCCAGGTAAAAAGGGAACATTGTCAAGTTTGAAAAAAACAAATAAACAAAAAATTACAATAAAATAAAGTAAATTTGACTTACCTCTGCTTCATCTCCTCTCTGTGGTTGCTGGGCAGGGTCCTCTCAGCTCCTGTACGCTGGCAGTATCGCAAGGTCATGAAGTGTGCGATTCTTGAAGGTGCAGGTGATTTGCGCTAAGCAAATTTTGGACTTGGGTGGATTCCACCTACATAGAAAAGGACAGGGGCAGGACTTAAAGTGGCCATGGAAAAAAAGCCTGAAAATTACATCATGTTGAAAGGCCAAATAGATGTTAATCGAGGCACAGTATGTGTGTGCGCCTACTGTATGTACCTGAGTATGTGTGTCCTTTACTTGTCGCTTTCCTGACCTGTGGCTGCTGGTGTCTTTAGCTTAGTTGCTGCTTGCCTGGATCCTGCAATGTTGGGAGTCCTAACTGGGGAAAAAATGAGTACATGACATTTAGAAAACTCCAAACAGCCCCGGCGTTAAATCAATAGTACACACGTTTAATAATAATTAGACCTCCCTCCAGTCCCAACATTAAAATAATAGTATTCACTTTTGATAAATAGATCTATTTCCCTTCAACCAACCCCGACATTAAATTAATAGTATGTGCATTTAATAAATAAACCTATTTCCCTACCTCCAAACAGGCCTAGCAATAAATAGCATTTAAGTTTAATAAATATAACCTTTTTACCATAAACATCCCTGGCAATAAATAATTCACATTTAATAAATAGCCCTCCTGCCCAAACTTAACCCCATATTCAATTAATAGCTCCAGACCACCCCAGCATTAAAGGTCTCGCCACCTCATCTTAAATTAATAGGCCCCACTATTACCGGTAAATTAAATTGACCCGCCATCACCCCACAAATAAAATTTCACACATTAGCCACCACCTACCTACACCCACATTATATTACACAAGCCCCCACCCCTCAACCCCATGTCACTTATAACAAGCCCCCTGCCCTCACCCCCATTTCACTTATAACAGCCCCCCTGCCCTCAAACCCATTTCACTTATAACAAGCCCCCCTCTCCTCAACCCCATTTCACTTATAACAAGCCCCCCTTCCCTCAACCCCATTTCACTTAAAACAAGCCCCCCTGCCCTCACCCCCATTGCACTTATAACAGCCCCCCTGCCCTCACCCCCATTTCACTTATAACAGCCCCCCTGCCCTCACTCCCATTTAACTTTCAACAGCCCCCCTGCCCTCACCCCCATTTCACGTATAACAAGCCCCCCTCCCCTCAACCCCATTTCACATATAGAAGCCCCCCTGCCCTCACCCCCAATTTTACATATAACAGCCCCCCGTCCTCACCGCCCATTTCACTTATAACAAGACCTCCCTGTCCTCATACCCCATTACATTGCCACAAGCCCTATTGCCCACACATAACACACACACACATTCATTTCTCATACAAACAGACACTAATACATTTAACATACATACTGACTCCCCCCCCCCCCTCTCTCATACACACATTTCTCATACAGACAGCCACACAAAAACACACACTAATACAGTTATCATAGACACTGACACACATTCTCTCTCATTCATACATACACACACGCTAATACATTTATCATAGACACTGAAACACATTCTCCCTCATACATACAAACACACACACATACATTAATCATACACACTGACTCACCTCCTTCTCTCATACACACACACTAATACATTTACCATACATACTGACACACACACAAGCTAATACATTTATCATACACACTGACACACATTTTCTCTCACACACACACACAAATACATTTATCACACACACTGACACACATTTTCTCTCACACACACACTAATACATTTATCAAACACACTGACACACATTTTCTCTCACACACACACACTAATACATTTATCACACACACTGACACACATTTTCTCTCTCACACACACTAATACATTTATCATACACACTGACACACATTTTCTCTCACACACACACACAAATACATTTATCACACACACTGACACACATTTTCTCTCACACACACACTAATACATTTATCACACACACTGACACACATTTTCTCTCACACACACACTAATATATTTATCACACACACTGACACACATTCTCTCACACACACACTAATACATTTATCACAAACACTGACACACATTCTCTCACACACACACTAATACATTTATCACACACACTGACACACATTCTCTCACACACACACTAATACATTTATCACACACACTGACACACATTCTCTCACACACACACACTAATACATTTATCACAAACACTGACACACATTCTCTCACACACACACTAATACATTTATCACAAACACTGATACACATTCTCTCACACACACACTAATACATTTATCACACACACTGACACACATTCTCTCACACAAACACTAATACATTTATCACACACACTGACACACATTTTCTCTCACAAAACACACTAATACATTTATCACACACACTGACACACATTTTCTCTCACACACACTAATACATTTATCACACACACTGACACACATTTTCTCTCACACACACTAATACATTTATCACACACACTGACACACATTTTCTCTCACACACACAAATACATTTATCACACACACTGACACACATTTTCTCTCACACACATACACGAATACATTTATCACACACACTGGCACACATTTTCTCTCACACACACACTAATACATTTATCACACACACTGACACACATTTTCTCTCACACACACACTAATACATTTATCACACACACTGACACACATTTTCTCTCACACACACTAATACATTTATCACACACACTGACACACATTTTCTCTCACACACACTAATACATTTATCACACACACTGACACACATTTTCTCTCATACATATACACACATACATACACACATACACACACACACTAATACATTTATCACACACACTGACACACATTTTCTCTCATACATATACACACATACATACACACATACACACACACACTAATACATTTATCACACACACTGACACACATTCTCTCACACACACACACACACTAATACATTTATCACACACACTGACACACATTTTCTCTCACACACACACTAATACATTTATCACACACACTGACACACATTTTCTCTCACACACACACTAATACATTTATCACACACACTGACACACATTTTCTCTCACACACACTAATACATTTATCACACACACTGACACACATTTTCTCTCATACATATACACACATACATACACACATACACACACACACTAATACATTTATCACACACACTGACACACATTTTCTCTCATACATATACATACATATACACACATACACACACATACACACATACACACACACACTAATACATTTTCACACACACACACATCTCACCTTTCCTGCTTTGCTTCCTCCATGGCAGTGTGGGTAGGGGGCGTGTCTGCTCTGAGTGACTGTGTCAGCCAATCACAGCACAGCAGAGGGGGTGATGGGAGACAGTGAGCAGTTCCTGCCTGAGCAGGAAGCTCCTCCTCTTTACCAGCAGCACAGGCTGCTCCTACACTGACCTCTCCGTGGGGGCCTGGTGATCACATTGTGGGGGGCGGGGCCATCGGACAGTGGGGCCTACCGGGTATTTCCCTGGGACTCCGCTAGGCCAGTCCAACACTGTAAATATAATTATCCCCCACTATAAGCTGAACACATATGGGCAGATTTATCATACTTTTTATAAAGGAAAAGTGGCAGTGATGCCTATAGCAACCAATCAGATTCTAGCTATCATGTTTTAGAATGTACTAGATAAATGATAGATAGAATATGATTGGTTGCTATGGGCAACACCTTCAAGGTTTGATACATCTACCCCATACTGTTAGATGCACCTGTGCCCAGCTGCAGCAAACTGTATAATTACTTGTCACATAATCCCTCCCTTGCAGACACTTTTTAGTGGGATGAAAGGGTTATTGGATAATGATTTGGGACCTGTCCAGATTGTAGATGTGGATTCGTACTCGCACCTTGGGGCGTGGGCTAATTCGATGGGAATGCGCGGTTCAAAAGTAAAAATATGTAGTAAATTACAAGACATTTTTTTTAATAACAGTTTGATTTGAATATTCCTGACAAGAAGTTATTTGCAGTAACAGAGTCCAGGAAGTAAGAGGATAACATAAGTGGACAGTTTAAGATCTAAATATGCAATATTCTTCAAAACCAGTGCTATGATGGTGCAACTGGCATCACAAAGGGGCATCGGGTCTAAAGTGTCATTATCATACACCTTGCCCCGCCCACTTGATGACGCAAATGGTGCTATGAAGTCAGGCTCTCTTCTTCAGTTTAAATGCAGACTCCCGGATGGCAGATATAAAAAGTAGGCATGTAATTAGCTAATTATAGAAGCAATGTAAATGGCCAAGTTACCTTGGCATGTCGTCCATGTTTACTGATTCTTGTCACTGGGTTTGCTGGACTCTATATCTCCTCCATTCATTTGTCACAAACTAGAATGTAAGTAGCTTCTAAATTACCTGTGAGGAAAAAAAAAACAACTGGTTCTCATCTAGACTCCAGACGTGTAGCCCTGGACATCTTGTACCAGATACCTTGTATTCACAGTTGGCAATCTAGACAACAAATGTTTAATTACTTTCTGATACATTAAACTTGCTTTGTTTTTAATCTAATTGAAAGTGGCATTTAAGCATTAAATTGGCATCATAGCCAGGCACAGATAAGAAGGTAGCTGGCCATTATCATACTTATTAAATGTCAATCAGCAGTTTAGCAATTAATGGTTATGTAATCACCTCACTATAACTATATGGTTAAATGCCAATTAAGCAGCTCAACAATCTTTAGCCATCTGAGGCATTAATAAGGCTGTTATTACAGATTGGTTGCCAGCAGCATTTTACACTGCATTCTGCTTCAGTTCATCTACCTATCCCATGTTTTATTGCCACTGAGTGCAGTTAACCCACTTATAACTAGCAGGATGAGATGGCGGTATAATCACTGCCCATGGGCTCCAAGGGAGACAAATGGTTAATTTCTATACGTTGCAAGACTGAGCAATTAAATAGCAGACTGGGAATTGCTCAGTGAATACTTAATTAAAGATAAACGAAAAAAAACCCACGAGTGACTAAGCAATGAGGCAAAACGTGCGCAGTAGGGTGGCCGTATATAAGTGGAATCTTATATGATACTCCTGAGAGGAGACCTATTGGACAGAGCATTTACTATATTTATTAGGGCCCCCAAATGCCTTCTGAGTGCCCACCACTGACCCCGCCTCCCACTCCTACCCACACTACCTTGCTGAAAAAGGTAAAGTAACTGTTTGGGGTCGGGATGTACGTAGGATGTTTCACCCAAAACTAAATTTCAATGCAAAAAGTAAAAAGAAGTAAAATAAATTACTACTAAGCCTAAAATGCAATTTCTCTTATATAAAAGAGTTACTAAAATGTTCATACATGTCAAAGTTTCCATACCTTAACAGAACTTGAGATATTGACATGTATTTGCACTTGCTGGGCAGCTGAGTGCAAGCTATTGTTCTATGTTATCAGCCATTTTCTGTGAAGCATGAGGACATATGTTAGAGATGTTTCGTACTGCCGTGTTGGCAATATTTGGCTACACTCAACGCATGGTGACTCCAGTCTAACCAAATTTTTAAATATTCAGGAACCACCTTGCGATTATTACTGGATAGAAACACTTTGGTATGGGAATTACTATGACCGAGATTATTTACTAATAAACCCACATCAACCAATCATTGGTATAGTGCAAGTCAAACCAGGAGTGACCAATCTGTGAGTCAAGACCCCAAGTGGGCTCAGAATCGATCCCCCCCCCATTGTCCGATATGCTATTCATCCTATTTGGGGTTCACGAAGAACGGCAGCCTGACACTCGGGGCGATTCAATTCAAAGCGATTTGCCGCCATCGCTGTGATGTCCGGCTGTGCTTTTTGCCACCTATTACACTAAGGAATCTCTGCTCAATTTTCTCTATGGAGACTATGGAGAGATGAGCGGAGAAACATGACCATAAAAACACATAGTTGATGAGGTTGAAAAAAGACACCAGTCCATCAAGTTCAACCTATGTTGGATCTCCTGCGATCCTGCACTTATATTTGAAATTGATCCAGAGCAAGCAACCGTCAATCTGTTTCAATTGTGAAAATCCCCCAGACCCAATATTGCAGTCTTATTTTTACCCTATATCCACTACTATCCTTCATTTTAATTAACGGTCCAATCCCTGGATACACTTTTCCACTAAAAATTTGTCTAACCCTTTCTTAAACATATCTATTGAATCTGCCATCACAACCTTCCCTGGCAGTGAATTCTATATCTTGACTGCCCTTACTGTAAAGAACCCCTTCCTTTGCTGATTGTGAAATTTCCTCTCCTCTAAACTTGGGATGACCGCGTGTCCTGTGTATAGTCCTTGGGGTAAAAAGTTCCCATGAAAGCTCTCTGTATTGACCCCTAATGTATTTGTACATAGTAATCATATCTCCCCTTAGGCGCCTCTTTTCTAAAGTAAACATGCCTAAACTGGCTAACCTTTCCTCATAACTTAATGACTCCATACCCTTTATCAATTTTGTCACCCTTTTCTGAACCCTTTCTAGTTCCAAATTATCTTTTTTATAGAGTGGTGCCCAGAACTGTACTGCATATTCAAGATGAGGTCTTACCAGCTATTTACACAGTGGCAAAATTACACTGTCTTCCCTTGCATCTATGCCCCTTTTTTATGCATGCCTCAGACCCCTTGGGGTCTCATGACAGTGGCACCCTGACACTTGGGTCCCAGATGAAAAAAGTCTGAACATCACTTGGGTAGATTAATGCATGCAACTACTGAATGGTTCGTGCACATCTACACCTCATGTATCCATCATATTCCTTCAAACATCTACCTAATTGGCACATTTTCTTGGGGAAATACGATGTCATCTCACAATTATTTGTAGTGCACTTAGCAACAGAACCACGAAATAAGAAAAATAATAGTTTAGTGATATAACTGAGGTATAAATATCTCGGTTGGAACATTAAGCTATCTCTCCTGACTATGCTGTTGTGTAAAATACAGAACATTGCCTTTAATCTATTCAAATTTCAGAAAAGTCACTGATTATTACCTAGACAAATTTACCTGACTCAGTCTTCCTACTCAATTACTTAATGAGGCATGGCTGCGCCTGAGAGTCATTATAGTCATTAAATGCTTGACTGCAGCTGAGAAGAAGCTTTTGTTTCAATACAAATATTCTTCGCGAAGGTCTCTGCAATGAAAGGGCTATTTTCTTCCTGACAAGCGCGGACTTCATATCATTTTGCTTTTCTTTTAATGATTTTTTTTTTTCTTCCAGGGCTGACAAAGACGGAATGATTAAAAAATCTGTGACACGTAATAAAGAATGTGTTGTGAGAAGACAAGGTGGCTAACTGGATATGATCACGGCTGGGACATGAGATTAGAGACTAGACATCTGGGTGCAGTTCCAGTAGTGAACACAAGGGGGCTCATTTAATATGGTACAAAGTGCACAGACTATGTTGTAAACCGAGCAAACAAGGGTGGAACAGTGCATTGTGGGACACCATTGCAAAATTTGGGTAGACGCTCTCAAAAGAGTAGGACGGGGCGCACTTCTAAGCTCTATTGGCGCTAAACTGCTGCAGGAGCAGAGAGCTGTAGGTATTGCAGAGAGAACTGGGAGGGAGATTCAAATCTACTAGAACTGAAATAAAGTGAATGCAGCACCTGATTGGACAGAAGCAGCAGCCACCCAATCAGGTGCCACATTCACTCCACTCTTCAAAATCTATCTGCATGTATAACATGGGTTAGTCCTCTGGCTCTCTCGCTCCTGCTGAATATTATGGTCTAACATCTGCTTTCTGGCACTTGTAGTCCTAAGCAAAGACTGACTGATATGTAAACAGGTGGAAGAGATTCAAAACTGATTTGAAACATGAAGCA
This sequence comes from Mixophyes fleayi, assembly GCF_038048845.1. Lineage (NCBI taxonomy): Eukaryota > Metazoa > Chordata > Amphibia > Anura > Limnodynastidae > Mixophyes > Mixophyes fleayi. The sequence continues at coordinate 134,225,953 of NC_134409.1, forward strand.
ATTTATTAATTCAGTCAGATGGACTTCCACAGATAAAGGCAGTGTGTAGGCAGCAACTGTGGAATAATGTACTAATTAACCACAATAGTTCTGACATTTCATTTTTCATTTTAATAGGTTAACTTTATTGGCATAGGCAACCTCTGCCAACATACCAATATTTAGGGTTCTATTTAGTAATACAGAGCGATAGGACTGATTTTGCTATTAAAATCTCGCCGAGGCCACTGAGCCCATACGTGTCTCGGCTAGCTTCTTTTTTTTTTACTAAGAATAAAGCATTTTTTCCATGCATCCTGAGATGGCGAACACAGAAGACGATTGGGGCAGTATGTGTATCACAATAATCCAATAATCCTGGTGAAATAGGCTTCCTCATTCTTTGCACAGAGAAGCTTTTGCAGGGGAGGGGAGACCTGGCAAATCTTAACCCCGTAGTGGACTTCACTACTGTCCAAGGTTTATACCCCTTTAAGAATAGCTGACCGGCTGCAAGCGAAATGTTATTCAACAGCTTAGCCCATATTTCTAGTGTGCATAAAAGCATTATTCCCAGAAATACTTCTGTACGGCTGCAAAGTGCTGGAAGATTTAACAATAAAACACAGGAACAGCTTGAGCCATGTAAAAGTAATGGCAGGTTTTACAAGGAAAATTAGTTTTTTTTTCCCTTTCCTTATGTGTTACTCGCTTCCCAATTGTTATAAAACCATCTACGTTGCCCTCTTAGGTTTAGGGGGATTTATAGCTAAAGTGCAAATGGTTTCTAAAACTGGGATTAATGGGGGAACGAACGAGCTCTGCTCTGTGCACATAAAGAAAGAGGAAGGGGACAGGAGAATCTTCAATACATTTTATACGGTCACCGGGGGTAAGATTTCCGATAAATCAGAAAGAGATGGTTTGGTGAAATAAAAAAAATTAATCGAGTTACAGTTATTGTATATAGAACAATAATGATTTTATTAATAACAGCAAACCAGAGATGTAACTATTAACATAACTACAGCAAGTTCGTATATAGAGGCACATTTATCAACACTCACAAAATATGAAAAATAGTTTTCAATCCTTATCGAATTGATAAGGATTGAACTATTTCTCATATTTATTAAAAAAGCAACACAGGAACAGCAGTTCCGAAAAATTGCTGTTCCTGTGAAATGTAAAACATACTTACCACTGCTGCTTTGTTCCCGAAGCAGCATGCGGTCAACGGGGCTCCTCTACACACTCTAGTGCGCATGCGCTGAGTGAAACCTTCGAGCATGCGCACAGACATCTCAGCTCTCTCTCGGCAATTATAGTTGCAGAGAGAGAGAGAGTGAGTGACAGGGAGGGATCATGTGATCCCTACACACATGCGCTGTTCAGCTCTGCTCTATCTATGATATCTGCTGCGATGCTACAATCATAAATAGCAATTTAGTGTTTAATCTCTGAAAACAACAGTTTTCGGGAATTTTACAGGGGAAAAACCTTTGATAAATAGGCCCCATAGTATCAAGGTAATGCATATATTGGTTCAATGAAGGAGAGAGACACCGGAAAAATCATCATCATCATCATTTATTTATATAGCGCCACTGATTCCGCAGCGCTGTACAGAGAACTCACATCAGTCCCTGCCCCATTGGGGCTTACAATCTAAATTCCCTAACACACACAGACTAGGGTCAATTTAATAGCAGCCAATTACCCTACCAGTATATCTTCGGAGTGTGGGAGGAAACCAGAGCACCCGGAGGAAACTCACGCAAACACAGGGAGAACATACAAACTCCTCACAGATAAGGCCATGGTCGGGAATTGAACTCATTACCCCAGCGCTGTGAGGCAGAAGTGCTAACCACTTAGCCACCATGCTGCCCAGCACACTTAGTACCACCAGCCTCCATAGATATGATGTTTACCCAGCTGCAAAAAACTTTGCTTTTCGCCAAATGCCAACGCCGTCTGAGGATTTTATGACCGCCGGAGAGTGTAATGTGTCCGTAGTGCATATCTGCGACTGCTGGGCCTTTTGGCAGCACATGCGCAGTAGATACTTGACAGCCACACAAGGAAGCCGTTTTATCGCAGCGGCAGCTAAAGACTTCGCCGGGACAGACTGCTTCCTGAAGTGTTAGCCCAGCCGGCAACACATGGAAAACAGCTCTGAAGCATCAGAGTGATCAGCTGCGAAAATGATCGGAAAATATCTGGTACAGACCGTAATAATTGGCAAAAAGGCCTCATAGGGGCATATTTATTATAAACCGCATTTTAAACATGATCAATTTCATTCCTTAAGACAAAGATCCTCCTACCAATATGCTCTCCACATAGGCTTCAATGACTAAGTGTCAGCTGGCGTTAGCCATCAGACACAGATTCTGAAGAGCTTTGATTTTCATAACTTGTGAAATTGAGCTAAATAGCAGACCCTATAAATATCTTTGGGGACTGCTTTTGAGTTCGAAGAAAAAGGCAAAGTAGCAGATTGGATGCCCTATTAACATAGGCAAACCGAGGGAGGGTCCCCTAGTGCCTGGAAACCCCCCTCCAAGCCTGGGGCACTGTATAATTGAGGTGGCTGGACCCTGCTCCCGCTTTACACAGCTCTATCGAAAAGGGAGAGCTGCATGCACCTAACAGTAGTACATGCAGCATTGCCCATGTATATTATGGGGATAGGAATAGTTGGAGAGCAGCCAATCACTGTCTAAAATTATAGCCACGCCCCCATGCATGCTGGTCACACCCACTGGCGGCGTGGGGTGGAAACCCCCCTCTACAAATTCTGCGTTTGCCCCTGATTAATACATTTCAACTATACTTAAAAATACGGCTACCCCCCAAAAACTTCAGTTTTGGGGGGATTTTTATGTAAAAACTAATTGATAAATAAGCCCCATAATCTTTTAGTCGCTGACGTAAACAAATCACTTCAATGAAGTGCATACACAATACAATCCAGGTCTTTAAAGGGGCACGATCATCCAAATGCTATATATAATTTCGTTTTTTCGGCTAAAATCGACCTTTACAAATGCATATGGTTGATAGCTGGATTTGTAGGGAAAACATTTAGAGTAATAAGTCTCATTCTGCCAGTTATTCATAGCAGTTCTCTCTCTAACTAGTGAAGTTCCCTCAGTCAGGGAACCGAATCAAGGTTATATATCACTGCAGCAGATCTGGGCCCATAGGGGTGGATCCTATAAAGTATTTTTCGTGGCAACGTGTAGTTAAGTGTAGTTAAATCTTTCATTTAAACCAGTAAAGATTTTTGCATGTTAAAAGTAAAAAGAGTTTATAGCAGAAGACAAAGTTGTTCTGAATGAATACCCTTTAAATTCAAAGGACCACTAAGCCCCTAAATTGGAAATTTTCAGCTATGAGCCATAAAGATAAAATACAGTTCAGTGTTAAGCTGACTTTCCCCTGCAGGTTTGTTAAAAAGTAAAGTATTACCTCCGCATTCCATGAGGCTCCATCTACGTCTTTAGGGCAGTGTCATGATGGGGATTTATACAGGTGAAAGGCCTGAAACTGCAGTCATTTGAGCTGCTGTGACATCACTAGCATCTCCCCATGGAAATAAATGAACCATTCCACACAGTACATTTGTGCAAAGTGAAGATGCAAAGATGTCAGTCACTCTTTGTCTTCTCTGTTAGAGAAGCCCCAGCCCCTGATGATTTAAAAGTATTATTATCAATTTATCTGCTGTGCTATAGTTTAAAAATAACCTGCGTTTTGCAAAGTGCAGTAATATTGATTCAACAAAATAAAAAATTAAAAAACTGACAGTATCCTTGGCAGTGAATAGAAAATGGAGGGGGATATGAAAGCTCAGAATACGCACTACAAAAATGTCAACTGAAAATCTCCAGCTCACCAGTAGATAGGTTAGACCCTACTTTAAGAAATGTTTATTTTTCCACTGAAAAGTCGCACAGAAGTGAATAACCGTAATGAGCAAATCATCTTGTTAGCAATTAGAGACATAAATTCTTTTTCTAAAATGTGTTGCATTCCGTTTCAACTCCTCCATTCCCAAGCGTCTAGCTGATTTGATGAGCCCCGTTTGTAGTTACGATATAAGTGGAAGTCATTTTTAGTCACATATATAGAGACGTGTGGATACCCAGATAATTAGTATGTTTTCACCTCTAGATTTGGCATGCTCCATTACGATGACCTATGCCCAGCTTTCAGCGGGGTGTCGTTAATTAGCCGGAATCACGCTTAGATTCAGGTTCATTAGCAGGAAGATGCCGTATGACAGCAAAACATCTTTTGCAATAGAAAAACAAAAATTCCCACCACCGGCAAGCCGGAAGGGGGCGAGTTGGTAATTAATTCCTAGTTGTTCAGCCTATTCCGTATTCCATAAACTAACGAGCATCAGAGGTGATAGGAATGATCGGCTGGAGGTCAGTAAATTGGACTGAGTCCCATTGTTTTCCCCATCAGCTCCTCAGATCCCTGCTATGTTACACGGACATGATCATTGCAGAGTATTGGACTGGGAACCAGGGGTTTCATTCATCAAGAAACACAAATTGAACAGAATGTGTGCTCTTTTAAAAACGCACATACATTGGGTATACGTAATTCAACAAGGATCAGATCTGAATATACGTGGTCTAGGTCTGCTCCAAAAAACATACTTGTAGGTTAATTGGCTGCTAACAAAATTGACCCTAGTCTGTCTTTCTCTGTGTGTCTGTGTGTGTATGTTAGAGAAATTAGACTGTAAGCTCCAATGGTGCAGGGACTGATGTGAGTGAGTTCTCTGTACAGCGCTGCGGAATTAGTGGCGCTATATAAATAAATGGTGATGATGATGATAAATACACTGCAGGATACAGCCAATACATATGTGGAATATAAAGTCACAAAAGAACGCACAGAAAAAAAAACTATTCAATTAATGTCACTTGCTAATAATATAGTCATTAATGACAAAACATTAAAAAAAAATGTAAAAGTGTTGTTTTTAAAAAAAAAAAAAAAATCTCCATAAAATACAATAAGGATGTCGTGACTGCTACTCAATATCCTTGCGAAACCACATTATACAGAGATATACAGCCAAATAACCTGATTGGACAACATACGGGACTCCGTGTCTCATCCAATCAATCCCTTCCCAAGAATTGGCGTACACCTTCCTCACTTTCAGAATTCTCTGCAATGCTTAAATAATAGATAACATGTCTTTACTGCTTTCATTAAATTACAATAATTCATAATAATAATAATAATAATAATAATTTGGGGACTGGCCGATTGGTTGGAAAGGGTTAAGCACAGAATTTGTGGCTGTTCGGCCACGCAGCACTTTGATTGGACCAGGAAACCATCATTCCAGCAGCAATCACATATATTGTTCTTCCTCTTCTCGACTACACATAGCTTTCAGCATCTGTGTGACAGATATGGTTTTTATCCCCCTATTGTTTTATTGTATTACTTGCTGTTGTCCTATATTTAAGATATCAGAGAAGCAGATGGAGAAATTAAGCCCTCCCTTGTGTTCTTCTGATGCATCAACTTCAGTTGTGTTTTATTTCTCTATATCACACAGCGAAATGTTCCCTATATCATTAACCCATGAGAAAAGTATAAAAATGCCTACACATTGGTTTTCTGCAAAGCTGTTCTTACTTTAACTCGTAGGTTCATAAATTCAGTTTCAGTACAACTTTTGGTACATAGCGCAAGGTATTTTTTTTTGCGCATTCAACATATATAGCTCAGAAGAAATTCTATGGGGGGAGATTCAATTCAGTGCAATGGGTCTCTGGAGCATCGATGTTCGGATTGAAGTCTCCACTCATTTTCACTCTTGTCCCATAGAGGTGCACAGAAATATGAGCAGAGATTCCTTAGCATAATAGACGGAAATGAGCGCATCCGAAAATGAACACGATATTCGTGGCACCTCTCACTGAACTTGAATCCCCCCTCCCCTTATAGGTAAGCATCAAGAATTCAAGTGCAAATCTAAATTTATTGTAATTGTAATACCCTGCAAATCACAGGTATATTACTGTATGCACTCATTCAGAAAACTACAGTTCCCCAGAGTGCCTCTGGGAAGTTAAATGCAAAGTGTGACTGCCTTTTTGGGATTGGCAAACTGCAATGAATTTACAAGAAGGTTTCAGGAGATTCTTGGGGAAAGGGGAGAGCCAAAAACAGACTGACTAGTGTGAGAAGTGATGTGTGTGACTGCTGGCTAAGCTAACGAAGGATCTTCTCACAAAGAGCCAATGAATGCTATGGCTGAATTGTTGTCCTGAGGGATGTTTGCAGCCAGTCCAGAAAGAACCTTTGCAGTATAGAAAAAGACCTAACTTGCCACTGCCCATGAGATGTCAGCAGGACTCATATGAAGACAGATAAGTTTCTTTTGTTTTGCTATTTAAGTGAGATATCAAACTATGTTAATAAAACCTCTGGCTGGGTTTGTAATATTGCTATTGAGAGGTGTTAAAGCACTGGCTAAAAGAAGAGTTTGTTCCAGCCAAATCTACTGTATTTAAAGTTATCTGCAAGCTGACTAGGACGTAGAGAGCAATCATTTACCATAAGAGTTTGTCTATATTGCATCAGAAGTTTGATTCTATTGTGAAACTTCCTAAAATGGTTGCTGATGAGAGCATTGCAAGTTGTTTAACCCTACAGTTGCTGGGAGAGAACTGCTTATTCCATTAGATGGATTGCTAAGTGGACACTGAGTCCTTTACACTGGAAACCGTTTATTGTGCAGAATTGCTGTTGTTCACGGAGCTCAGGAGTCACGCATGCGTCAAGTTGATTACTGATTTCACCTTGTACAAGTAAATAAGCTTCTTGTGTCAGCTGAAACGTCGCTTAAACTTGTAGATTATAATTTACCCCCTTGGGTTTTGCATATCATAAAGTGATCATAGTGTACAGTAATTTTTTCTAAAGCATCTTACCTAAACCAGCTGGATTACTCCTTGTTGCATTTCTACTGATTTTTGTGTGATAAGTATGATTTGTATAATTGCACTAAAAGTATTGTGATTGACTGGTCTATAGTATCTGCTGCCACAGCATTTAGTGTAATGGTATAATTAACTTGTAGCAACCGGTTGTCTCCTAAAGTATCTATCCAGTGAAATCCATTTCACTGAAGCACAGTGCCTAAATTTAAAGTGGGATATATTTATTCAGTGACCTATGTGTCAATTTATGTTTGCATATTGTTGAACCAAGATTCCTAAAATATTATTTTTGTGACATGTTGAATAACATTGCATTTTGATGGTATTTTGGTATTAATTCCCTACATTACCGCTACTTATCTGCTGCTGTGGTAAAGCCTTATGTCACAAGCAAAGAGAATAAACCCACAAGTTTATGCAGTTTTAGCCCTGTGTTCTTTCTTTTATTCCAACACTACTGGGGGACCTTCGTCTCTCTACCACATCACCGGGCCTGTAGAATCCTTCTTTATACTACTTTGTGGGTGCCAACCATCCGCCCCGTTACATAATTGTGCACAGTTGGTTGAAATCAGCATGTGAGCAAGTGTTAAGAAGTCACTTTTAAACCTTGAGTAATTTGGAGCAGTCTCTTAGTTAATTAGAACGCGTTATTACCTAAATGCTGTTTGTTGCAACCTAAATTATGGCTTAAATAAGTATTAAGAGTAAAGAACCATCAGGGCTGCCTTTATTTCATTGGTCACTTTTGTACGTTAATGTAATTACATTGGTTTACACGTCCGTATATAATTGCTATTTATGTTATTGGACTGGTTGGATATAAAAATATTTATTTCAGGTATTATTTAGCCATTTTCTTTATTTGAACCACTCTCCCAACCCCGTCACTATAAATACACCCTTTAACTTCTCTCTAGTTATCCCGCTGTGGAGAGTCGCAGTGAGTGGCCCTACTGGGGTTACATTATTATCCAACAGCACCATGGGGTAAAGGTTCTGGTGTAAGAGCCGATTATTAGTGATGATGGCTGTTGCATGCATGCTAGATTCTAGCTGTCATTTTGTAGAATGTACTAAATCAATGATAACTAGAATCTGATTGGTTGCTATAGACAACATTTACACTTTTTCAAACCCGCACTTGCTAAATTTACCACCAGGTGTCCTATATTTAGCAGGACAGCTGAGCCTGCAAGTGACCCATCTTTATTCCAGAAGTGGCATGCGGAGCTCAACCGCACGCAGCATTGTCCGATGTGGGCATCTCAAAGGTACGTTATTTTCTGTCGTATCACTTGCACCAGCTACGGGTCAGGTGTAAGTGCTGATTACTAGTGATGACGGCTGTGTATACATGCTAGAACATGTGTTTGCAATCAGGAACAACTGTATAAAAAATATTTTATGTACAGTAGACATTAATAACATCCTAATAAATGTATTTTATGAAAATGTAAGAATTAAAAAAAAGCCTTTTTCATTTTTTTAATGTTTTGTCATTAATGACTATGTAATCAACAGGTGACATTAATTGATGATTTTTATTCTATGCGTTCTTTTGTGACTTTATATTCCGCATATGTATTGGACGTATTCTGCAGTGTGTAGACTGTAAGAGCAGAGCGGACCTAGACCTGTATTCATCACCAGACGTATCTTCAGATCCTGAAAAATGTAGACAAAGTTTGCGACATCGCACAAGAACCACTAGATAGGGATGAAAGTAGTTCTAAAGAACTTATAAAAATGGAACACTCAAAAGATAAGATTACTATATTTATTCGCAAATCACATATAATATACATGTAACAAGAGCTCTTGTATAAAAAGTTTGAATAAAATACCATTATAACCTATATATCAAATTGGGTACCGGGGCCACTCCACTACGCAGTCCAGATACTTTTTTGGTGGAATTCAGACCAGTTGAGGGTTTTTTTATTATATTGTGGGGACCACTTCACTACGCAGTCCAGATACTTTTTTGGTGGAATTCAGACCAGTTGAGGAATTTTTTTTATTATATTGTGGGGACCACTCCACTACGCAGTCCAGATACTTGTTTGGTGGAATTCAGAACAATTGAGGTTTTTTTTTATTATATTGTGGCCCCGGTATCAAATTGGGTACCGGGGCCACTCCACTATGCAGTCCAGATACTTGTTTGGTGGAATTCAGAACAATTGGGTTTTGTTTATTATATTGTGGGGACCACTCCACTATGCAGTCCAGATACTTTTTTGGTGGAATTCAGACCAGTTGAGGGTTTTTTTATTATATTGTGGGGACCACTCCACTACGCAGTCCAGATACTTGTTTGGTGGAATTCAGACCAGTTGAGGGATTTTTTATTATATTGTGGGGACGACTCCACTACGCAGTCCAGATACTTGTTTGGTGGAATTCAGAACAATTGTTTTTTTTTTATTATATTGTGGGGACCACTCCACTACGCAGTCCAGATACTTTTTTGGTGGAATTCAGACCAGTTGAGGGTTTTTTTATTATATTGTGGGGACGACTCCACTACGCAGTCCAGATACTTTTTTGGTGGAATTCAGACCAGTTGAGGGATTTTTTATTTTATTGTGGGGACCACTCCACTACGCAGTCCAGATACTTGTTTGGTGGAATTCAGACCAGTTGAGGGATTTTTTATTTTATTGTGGGGACCACTCCACTACGCAGTCCGGATACTTTTTTGGTGGAATTCAGACCAGTTGAGTGTTTTTTTATATTGTGGGAACCACTCCACTACGCAGTCCAGATACTTTTTTGGTGGAATTGAGACCAGTTGAGGGTGATATATTGTGGCCCCGGTACCAAATTGGGTACCGGGACCACTCCCCTTTGCAGTCCAGAAAGCTACCTCGGTGAAACGTTTTGGACTAAAAACAATATTGTGAGGTGTGAGGGTGTTCAGAATAGACTGGAAATTAGTGGAAATGATTGTTATTGAATGTTATTGAGGTTAATAATAGCGTAGGAGTGAAAATAAGCCCAAAAACTTGATTTTGGAACTTTTTATGCTTTTTTCAAAATAAATCCGAATCCAAAACCTTAAATCCGAACCAAAACCTTTCGACAGGTGTTTTGCGAAACAAATCCGAACCCAAAACATCAAGCAAATCCGAACCCAAAACACAAAACACGAGACACCAAAAGTGGCCGGTGCACATCCCTAATTATAAGTATAATGGCCAATTGCTATATTAATAAGGCATATACTGCTAAAAAGCAATTTAGTTTAATTTATGAACATGTCCATAAAATAATTGCCAGAAATCATCTGATGTTACCAATCATTGTGTTTCAATCAGAATTGCAATACAACTTGGAGATGAAGCTGTAGATTGTCAATTGTCTGTGTATCATCAGATCCGCTCCTTGTTGAATACAGATGTATTAAACAAACGCACCTTACGCTAGTTTTGTGCTTGTTAATGAATCAAGCCCTTAATATATAGGTTTCGTGGTTCATTAATACACAAGGAAGATGTATTGATATAGGCTGTAGAAGTGTCCCTTGTTTGCTAGAATTTAATCCGTAAATTAAAAAGATAAACTTTACTTATCTACAGAACGTTCACAAGATACAACTTTATCCACATTTGTAGAAGCAATTATGCAGCTGATTTTTTGCTCCAGCTCTTCGTGAACGAGTCCCTACCGCCCCTCTCCCCCTCGCAGTCTCAGCACATAGTTTAGCTTTGTTTTCAGAAGTTTGCAGATTCCCCAGTGGTACGAGCAGAACTTCCAGGGCACATCAGTCGCTGCGAGATTCAGCGCCAGGCGGAGAGGAGTTATACCGAGAAGTCTCCAGAGTTCCCCAGTCTGTGCTTGTCATTGCAGATGAAACAGCGGCACACTGTGTATCCAGATTATATATATATAACACCAGCCATCCTCTTTATGGCTTTAAAGGGACGTTCTAGCAGAGCTGGGTCAGGGGAGGTAAATGTCTTATTTGTATCTAGTGAAGCATAAACCCACATCTTGGCGTTAGATTGACACTGGAAACTGGTAAACCAGCTCCAAACAGTAATTACAGCTCCAACAAAACAAGCACAAAGTCGGAGGGCAGAGAGATTTTAAGACCCGTAAGATTATTGTGTCAGCCCATTCTTGTTACAAAATACTTGTGGAACATCAACTATATCTACTATGTATCAAATAGTGCTATTTTCAGGGCCACAGATTCCTAGGGGCCATGCTCTATACTACTGAATCTCGCTTTTTTGGTATGTGAGGAAGAGAATTGGGTGAGAATGGTGCAAGTGGCAAAGAGCTCTACAGAGTAGATTTATCAAACATTCTGAAAAGGAAAAGTGGATGGTGTTACCCATAGCAACCAATCAGATTCTAACTATCACTGTTCTAGAATGTAGTGGATAAATGATAGCTAGAATCTGATAGGTTGCTATGGGCAACACCTCCACTTTTTAGAAGGTTTGATAAATCTGGGCCTGATTCATCAAGGTACGCAAACTCATGTTTCATACTTTGAGTGACGCAAACCCTTATATTTGCGTTGGAGTTTGAGATTGAGTTGACTTTGAGTGCCGTATCTGCTCTGTTTGCGCTGCGTATGTGGTGTTTTACGTAGCTCAAGTCCTGTTTAGCAGATGCGTATGAGTCTGCGTACCTTGATGAATCAGGCCCTCTATTACTAGATCTTATCTAAAGCAGAGCCGGATTATGGCTTTTTATAGTCTAAAATTTAGAACCTAACGAGACAACTTTATTTCTATATATAAAAAATAGTCAAATCCACATTATAATAATCATTAACCCCCTGAACAGTCACTCCCTTCATTCTTAGCCATTAACCTCCTCACAATCATTAAATATCTCAGCCTCATCCTAACCTCTTCAACAACGTCAACCTCCCGAAATCCCTTGGCCTGAGGCTCCCGATACTCTTTGCAAGTAGACTCTAAACGGCAGAAACTTCTGGCGGTATGTAAAGAGGTCCAAAGTTGATTTGAAATGAGAAAGAGGTTAAGAAAGCACACAGTTCTCTCTTTTTAAACATCAAAATGATATTTTCTTTAGGCAGCAGCCACTGGTTGGGGGGCCACCTGTGAGAGGGGGATCACGGAGAACATGCCCCATATACCCCCTTAGCCTGGCTCTGATCTAATGGGGGCTTTTGGGCGGAAAGATCCCCTGCGTGGTGTCATCCAGGTGCCATGGCGTAGAACCAACTGCGGCGCGCATGAGATGTTGCGTCGTAAACAACTTCAACTAGCCAGGTTGCGCTGCTGCAACCTCTTGCCGTAACAATTAATTATAACAATAAAAACAATGAAAATGAGATATAAGAAATAAGGAGAAAACAAGGTAAATAAATCAATAATCGAAGCTAAGTGAAAAGCCTTATTTTACATTTTCTTTTTAGTGCTTTTATTTTGTAGCAAAATCAAAGCACAAATGAATTTGTCCTTAAATAGCCTTTGGGTAATTTGCCGTTTGAAAAATAACACAGCCCCTAAATAACATCTCCTAAAAGGGCAACTGGGCACAACCCAGCTGTCCGTTCAGAAGACCCTAATGGTGGTTGACCTTTAAACACACCTTGAAGTTTTGCTTGCTGAGAAATCTAAATCTTATCAGCAAATCTCACAGTCCTTATCCCGGTGATAAAGGAAGATTGTCTGCGAGAACCAGGCAGTTTCACAGCCGCTGACAATCCGCTCTGACATAAAGTGGTTATATCATCAGGATCCAAGGAGACAATTAGACTTCTCTTGAAAATGTAATCAACACGACAGGAACAGAGTTGGCAAAATAAGTATGAGAATATCTTTAATGCCAGGAAGCTTATCTTAGGAATTTTATATGTTTACTACATCATCAACTCCCTGTACTTGGCATGACAGGTCTACTTTAAGAAGAGAAAGATCTACTTAAGTAAGGCGCCTATTTATGAAAAGCCAATGACCCGAAATGAAGGGTACTTTACATAGAGAAGCCTATTTATATATTTGTACTTGTGCTGCCCCAATACCTGTTCTGTTAACGCTATGTCAGAATTGTTTTCTTTTTCAGTAGGGATCTGTTTAAAAATTAATAGGGCTATTGCCCCATTCCGAGAAAACAATCATTATTTTGTTGGGGTGGGGGGAGTAGATAGAATATAACTTATTATATTATATCTACCATTATATTGTAAAAGTTGTTGTTTTTTGTTTGTAAAGGCTCAAACCGGTCTTCCAGCTGCATTCTCGCGACGGGTCTAACCCATGCTCAGCGGCGGAACGGAGTAACTTTCTCTGTGGCAGCTTTGTTAAATTGCGGTGTTAATTACTATTTTCACCGCTGAGATGATTGGAGATTAAAAGAATGCTACTTATCGCTGCCATAAGTGTACATTCCATTCATTTTTGGGGGCACAGTAAGAATTGGTGGTCTTAAAAGATCATATATAAATCTCAAAATGCGAATGCTGCTCTGTGACATCCCGCATATATTGTTGCATAAGTGCTACTAGTTTTAAGAGGACGGACATGGATCTACAGTTCGAAGTGGGTGGCATTTGCGCTGCTGTCAGTTTGTACCCGACCATGGAAAGAGCTGGGCGGGGGGCACATCCCTTGCTAAGTGTGGATTGGGTGCACAAGGCACCTACTGAAGGACAGAAAAGAGATTTTAAAGAACAGTAGTCTCTAAATAAGAAAGAGAGGGCATATTTACAGGGGTCTTTGCTAACACCTCTGAGACCCCCAAGATAGACTGTACTTATAACGGGGCGCTCTTTTCATCTTCCATTTGGAAAACTCTTTCTAGGTTCATTCCACAAAGTGAATAAAAAGCTTCAAACACGCAAACCTGACACATGAAATAAACAAAGTACTGGGGGGGGGGCAAATGTATCAAACTGCAAGATTCCGGTGGGTTTGAAAAGTGGAGACGTTGCCTATAGCAACCGATCAGATCCTAACTATCATCATCATCATTTATTTATATTATTTACTTTGTACATTCTACAAAATGACAGCTAGAATCTCCAGAAATTTGCAGTTTGATAAATTTACCCTTAGAGCTTAACTCCCTCTCATGGTCAAGTTAAAGCTCCCTACTTTGTACATTAACACAGAGAGCAGCTCATATATGAATGGGCAGCACAGTGGTTAGCATTGCTGTCTCACAAAGCTGGGGCCATGCCAGGGCCTTATCGGTGTGGAGTTTGTATGTTTACATCTGTTTCTTCCCATCCTCCAAAGACACACTAGTAGCCAGGGGCAGGCTGAGCTGAGAGGGGGGGGGGGGGGGGGGCAGGGGACATCTGCCCCCGGGCCGGGGGGCATAGTAGGCTACTTTGGGCTGCATTTTTCCTTTAAAATGTTCCTAATAGGCTGCTGAGTCGAGTCTTGTCCCCTGGGCTAAAATTTGCCAGCCCTCCCCTGCTGACAGGTTAGTTGGCTTCTAATGAAATTAAGCCTAGTTGTGGGTTAATGTGTGTCCGTATGATAGGGAGTATAGATTAAAAGCTCCACTGGGTCAGGGGGAACGAGGCACCGCAAATCATGTCCCCGTGCCTAAATTCCGCAATTGCATCATTGTGTCCCCAACATTGCTGTACCAGGGCCCAATATTCCAGTTGGTGGCTGTGCATCAGGGTGCTTCAATTAAAATAGTTTCAAGGTGCTGTGAGAAATTGATTTGCAAACGTACATTAACATTCTCATTGGCTACAAATGCCGCTTTTACACAGAGGACCACTTCTACCACTACAGTCATTAGTGGTCTCTTCCTGAACCACTCTGGAGAACAGCTGATACCTAGAGTTGGTGCATCAAATAAGCCGCTACAAACCTCTCACTGAGGGGTCTATTTATCAAGGATTTTTCCTGTGTTAAACACCCGAAAACAACAGTTTTCGGGTGTTTACCGTGAAATTGCTATGTATTATTGAAGCATCGCAGCAGATATCTCAGATATCTGCTGCTTTGCATTTGCTATCGTTTTTCTGAGCACTCCCCATAACAGTCTATGGGAAGTGCTCAGAACCGCTATGTATTAAAGTGTAACTAGAGAAAATTTTCTCTTTTTCTACATGTTAATGTACTCCATGGTGCCATCTGAAGCTGGCGCCATCTGAAGCTGGAGCCATCTGAAGCTGCCGTACATTAACAAATCTGAAAACTTTCACGCTGTCCAGCTCTGTTCTGAAGAGCAGAGCTGGACAGCGCATGTGTGGAGGGATCATGTGATCCCTCCCTGTCACTCATCCTACAGTTTGCGGCCAGGATGTTACTGCGCATGCACCAAGTTTTCAGTCGGTGCATGCGCACTAACAAAAAAGGAAAAAAAAAAGAGAAGATCACCGCAGCCTTTAAACTTGAGAAAAGACTGCGATGATCAGGTGAGTCACTTCTCAGGGACAGCAGGTTATCGGCACTGCTGTCCCTGAGAAGTTTTTTAATACATAGCTGTTACTTTTCAATCCTTATCAAGGAGATAAGGATTGAAAAGTATCAAGTGAAAAAAACGAAGGGTCATAAATAGACCCCTAAGAGCCATTTAGCGTTTTCAAAATAAACTAGTTACCGGGCAAAGGGTCAAATCTGGGATCTTTCTGTGCATCCTCTCTTAAGCCCCCATATGTATAGTAACCCTGTCCTGTAGCTTGCTATTTATTCAATGATTGGTGTTCAGCTGCAGATTAATAGTGGGCTATAGATGCACTTATAGATACATCAACAGCACTAGCCCAGGCTGCTCCTATCCACTTAATTAGCAGCAGAGCTTTCTCCGATGCGGTGAGAGAGCAGTAAGCAGGGTCCTGACCAAACGCTGTAAAAGCTGCAATCATCCTGGGATCACAATGCAGGATAATTACCACCTTATACTATTCTTTGTCACTGTACAGACAGCATAATGACAGGAGCAGCGCGCAGGGGGAGAGAAGGATCCCAGGATGGCTGAATCCAACCCATACAGACTCCCCAGAGTCTGTCTGACCCAGTGTGTCAGTACTGACGTCCGTTCTGCTAACTGGCTTAAAATGCAACTGCAGAAATCTTTAAAGTTTAAACTCTCTGATTTTCTCTTCTGCAAAAAAAAATAAAAAATCTCCAACTCCCTAATTGCATTCCATTTGCTGAGCCAGCTTCTGGTTATGTGAAATATTTCTGTTCTCCTTTGTTAACCCCGCAGTAGAAGAACTGATAAGCTGCCGCTGTGATCTGCAAGACGAGGGGATGCGATTTAAGCCACAAGGAAAAGGTTAACAAGGCTGCTGTGCTGTGCGCAGACTCTGTGCTAATGGCTTTCTCAGTCTTTGCATGTGGAGTAAATGTGTTTGTTGAATGTGTGCAAACTGAGAAACGATTATTGCAGGTGCCAAGACGTCGAATTGCTTTGAAGTTGCATTAGCCACTTGTCGCTAGAGAAAATAAGGTAACAAGAAATAAGAATGCTCTGAACCCAGCATTCTATTTGGCATTATCTGTTGGCGGAACACTAATGGCTCAATTATATAAGAGGTTTTGACAGATTGTCATTGTGGAACATAAACCAGGAAAACCACCCTGTATATGCTGCAGGCGCTAAAGATCATTGATGACGCTGCCTGCGCGATTCCGCTGTACACACGGACAGCGGGTCAGAGCAAAACGCGCACATGAATGACTTACGGCGTTTTACACTGACCTGCGATTTTTCCTACCACCCATGCAGCAGAATCAGGCAAAGAAGAGTTATTTGTTCGAGTTGCATTTAATTTGAAAAGCACCGAGAGAAGTATCTGTCAACATACTTAGGTGGATGAACCCTAAAGGAAAGATTTGTGTGCGACGAATTCACTCGCTGGATACACATATAACCGTCTGACTCATTACAATCGAAGGGAATCTGTGATCATTTAACCAGACATGTGAAGAGCCTAATTACATATATATATATATATATATATATATATATATATATATACACACATATTAGAGATGCTCGGGCTGGGTTTTCTGAAAACCGAACCCACCCGAAATTCGGGGATCCAAGTAGGCTTGCAAACCGGCTCGTTACTTTCGCGTATCCTTGGATCTGAATCGAGGCGAAACGTCATTGTTGCGTTGTCGGATCTCAAGGGTTTTGGATTCCATAATTACCTCCCTCCCCAGGAGATCCAGCCCTATTGCTCACACAGAAACAGGGGTAGCAGTGTTCTTGTCACTCTCCAGTCTCCAGTGACATTACTCAGTGCCATGTCTCACACAGAAACAGGGGTAGCAGTGTTCTTGTCACTCTTCAGTCTCCAGTGACATTGCTCAGTGCCATTGCTCACACAAACAGGGGTAGCAGTGTTCTTGTCACTCTCCAGTCTCCAGTGACATTGCTCAGTGCCATGGCTCACACAGACACAGGTATAGCAGTGTTCTTGTCACTCTCCAGTCTCCAGTGCCATTGCTTCCCACTTGACAAAAACTGACTGGAAATTAATGGAAATTAATGTTATTTAGGTTAATAATAATGTAGGGATAAAGAAAGAGCCAAATTCTGTGATTTTAGCCCAAAAAAAATAGGATTTTAGAAAGAAATCAGGATCCAAAACCAAAAAACGGATGTCAGTGAACATCTCTAATATATATTTTATATATATATATATATATATATATATATATAAATATATATATATATATATATATATATATATATATATATATATATTTATTTATATATATGTATATATACACACACACATCAGGCATTACAATCCAAGCAGACCCAATTGACTGGTCAGATCTGCCTGTATGTGACCAGCATAACAATTCAACTAACCAATGGCAAATGCGGATTTTAATGCAAATTTACTGAATAGGACACAGAGTTAAGCTGCGAATATCCAGCTGCTCAATGTAAGTGATAGGTGACTGGATATAAACCCAATTTGCCCACCGACATCCTCATTATATGGGATACAACTTAGGGTTGTCAGACAATGACCGTACAGATGGTGAAATACTGGTTATTATTTGGTGGCATTGTCTGGCGGACACGGGCACTTTTAGGGTCTTTTCAAATTTGAGATCTCTCTTCAAACAGGTCATAACGAGAGAAAACTACTAAGGAAATAGGATTAGATTTAACAAACCTTCTAAAAAGGAAAAGTTGAGGTGTTGTCCATAGCAACCAATCAGATTCTAGCTGTCACTGTTCTAGAATGTACTAGATACATGATAGTTAGAATCTGATTGGTTGCTATGGGCAACACATGTACTTTTCCTTTTTAGAAAGTTTGATCAATCTCACCCATAGTGCATCAGAGAGGCTCACTGGTTTGTATGCTGTGCCACCTATGCAGTGACTATATGCTGCCTGGATATTACACTTGGTTTAGTATCAATTAAAATCTTTTGAAAAAGGACTCTGTACTCACCATCATCATCTTCATCATTTATTTATTTATATAGCGCCACTGATTCCACAGCGCTGTACAGAGAACTCGCTCACATCAGTCCCTGCCCCATTGGAGCTTACAGTCTACATTCCCTAACATACACACACAGTCAGAGAGAGAGAGAGACTAGGGTCAATTTTTATAGCATCCAATTAACCTACTAGTATGTTTTTTTTGGCGTGTGGAAGGAAACCGGAGAACCCGGAGGAAACCCATGCAAACATATAAACTTCACATTGGTCCAACGAAGTGCCAAGTTAACCCTATATATTTTTGTTAAATTGCAGCGATAAGGGAATTTTATTTATCTGCACAATAAGGATCAATCAAGAATCTCACTGATGACCAGAGTGAGGGCTGGTATTGATAAATAGGTGTGAGAACAGACTATAATGTACATTATGTCGCCACAACAAATATCAGTGATCGCTACGGCCAGGCTAACTGCTGTCTTATTTGTGTATTAATCCCCCAGGCAGCGTGTAGCGGCATTGCCAACTGTTGAATTAACTTTTTAATGATGTTTGTCTTACTGTAATCCCTTACTCAGACTAACCTAAACATTTGTATTTGTTGTTAACTACACAGTCAAATATTGCCACTTGTCATTATTCCATATACCGACATGTTAGTGAACACTAATTTTGACGCGAGTGATAAAAATATATTACTTTTCTATTGTTTGCAGAAAAGATTGTTTTGCTGCCACAAAAGCTGCTGCCCGAGGGGACGGGTTAAATTATAAACAGGGGAACGACAGAACGAAGACCTGGCACATATACTGCGGGTGTGGAGCTGGGCGCAACTTGAGATATGGGAGTAAATAATTTCCTCTTTATTGTAGTCTCATATACCTCTATATTGTAGTCTTATACCCTTATATCATACTTGCCAACATTTCCTTTTTTTTCCCGGGAGCTGCTAGTAGGAGGTAGGCGTGTAGGGGGCAGGGCCCCGGTGAATCGCGGCGTTTGAACCGTATTGTGCCCACTTCTGGGCAGATCAGGGAGATTGCCACACTCTCTCGGGAGTCCGGGAGACTCACGCAAAATGCGGGAGTCTCCCGGACGTTCCGGGAGAGTTGGCAAGTATGCTTTATATTGCAATCTAATATACCTCTATATCAGTGGTCAGGGAACAGGGGTAAATTAAATGGGGTAAAAATGAAATTCCTGGGGGTAATGCTGCCGATTCACATGCTGTCAGTTGGATTGTAGAGCCCTTTAAATGTGAAATTGCTGTTGTACCAGAGAAGCCTCAAGGGTTGGCAGAGGCACTTCTTGAGCTGCGATGCAATAATGAAGCACGTATTGCATTTGAAAACAAAGCAGATCTGTCATATTTTTGGATGTCAACAGCTGCAAAGGCATTCAACATTGCACATGAGGAGGCAGTCAAAAAGTTGCTTCCTTTTGCAACAACCTACCTTTGCGAACAAGGATTTTCCACTGTAACGAACATAAAAACAAAGCAGAGAAATCGATTGGACGCTGAAGACTGTATCCAAATTGCTCTAACATCAAAATGCCCCAATATTGATGCTCTCGTATCAAAAATGAAGCAACATCATTTGTCCAAAACCTGAAGTTTTGAATTTGAAGCTTTCAAAGAAATTTTGAATAGATTCAATAACATTTTGAATTCCAATAATTAATAATATATGATTTCCTTCCTTTCAAATCAAGGGGGTAACGTCGGCGTATCTAAATATATTTGGGGGTTAAAGGTAAAAAAGTTCCCTGACACCTGCTCTATTTTGTAGTCTCATACACCAATATATTGTAATATCATATACCTCTGTATTGTAATATCATATACCTCTATATTGTAGTCTTATACCTCTATATTGTAGTCTCATATACCTCTATACTGTAGCCTTATACCTCTAAATTGTAATCTCATATACCTCTATACTGTAGCCTTATACCTCTATATTGTAATCTCATACACCAATATATTGTAATATCATATACCTCTGTATTGTATAATCATATACCTCTATATTGTAGTCTTATACCTCTATATTGTAATCTCATATACCTCTATATTGTAGTCTCATATACCTCTATACTGTAATCTCTCTCACAAGAGGGCTCTCCTTACCCTTTGTTCTCATGTCTGCACCTTTTATCAACCTTCTTGGTCCCTGCTCTGTTCTTTATGTATGTTTTGGCTAAAAATAATTGCTGATGACGATAACTGGTATATTTGATGAATCTAGCCCAGCGATGGACAACAGGCGGCCCCCGAACCTTCACCAGGCGGCCCCGAGCTTCCACCTGCGGCCCCCCGAACCTTCACCAGGCGGCCCCCCGAACCTTCACCAGGCGGCCCCCTGAGCCTCCACCTGCGCCCCCCCGAGCCTCCACCTGTGGCCCCCTGAGCCTCCACCTGCGGCCCCCAGCTCCTTCCAGCTTTATTGTCATATTTCTTTAAAATGCTGGTACATTATTACAGATAGCTGTTTCTTTCTATGATTGAATGTATTGTTTTACCTTATTACTGATATTAAGGGTAATGTGCGGCCCTTTTGAAGGTTAAAGGGCCGCGCCATGCGGCTCCCGATGTGCATCAGGTTGTCCATCACTGGTCTAGCCCAGTGTTTATCAAACCCAGTCCTCAGGATCCCCTAACAGTGCAGGTTTTCCAGGTTACAAGGGAAATAATTAGACCACCTGTGGATCTGTTACATTGTATCAGTCAGTAATGATTACACCTGTGCTCCAGCTAGGATATATAGAAAACCTGCACTGTTAGGGGTCCTGAGGACCAGGTTTAAGAAACACTGGGATAGACAATAGTAATTATTGTAAACGTTTACACCTGGGATATGCTTCTGTCTAAATCTCAGGAAATTGTCTGCTTAGACTTGTCCTAACATGTTCATTATTATGGACTTTTGATCACATATATTGAATACTGGTTCTTTTCCATTATGTTGTTTTAAGATGTATTTATTATGTACTATATTTTATTTACATTGTAATTATTAGGATGGTTTCAAATATTAAGATGGCATCTAAGCAGTCCATTATCAGACTTATAGATCCAACAATCGGTACAACGAAGCACATAAATGCTCATTTCACAATGGGTAGGCATGGCAACAAACAATGCATTTGATTTTATTATGAAACATCTGTAATTGTTTGTCTTTCAAACAGTATGTACTTAAGCACCTATTTGTATTTGCCTTGGTTCTACAATTTTATATTTTCACTTTATAATTATACTGAATTCGTGCAACGATCAGCAATAGTTTTGGGCTATCACTTTATATCTTTATATATAGGGCAGATTATTCAATAAAGGGGTGCACATTTTCACAACTGCTCCTTATTGATATTGGGCGTGCGTATACCCAATTTACATGCATTTTAACAAACGAACACTGCGCTCGGTGTGTGCGCCTTAGTGAATCAGGCCCTATGTGATGAATGCTGTCATGAATATATTCCTTTCTCCCAATTCAGCTGTCACTTCTGTCCACCCTAGTTCCAAGCTGACTAGGAACTGTGTAAATGCCTGAGCCAGTTACAGAACAAGAGAGAAGGGTTAATCTTTCCTGCTAGAGATTATTTTACAGCTAAATCACTAAAACAAACAATTAATCTGTCATTTTACTTTGATGTAACAATGGATAATGCGATACCACTATAAATCTGAATGTACTGTTCATAAAACATTTCCATGGACGTGAATACTCATGGGAGAGATGCATTATTTATGAAGACAGACCTATAGAATGAATGTATCAAGAGATACTTTCAAGTTTGCACACACTGATTTCGTGGGCTGCACCGATGTTTACTGAAAACATTGCTGAGGCTTGAGGCACTCAGTGCCTCCAGTGGGGGTCTTTTACAAAGCGCAAGATGCGGATCTGTGGAGCAAGACGGTAACATTGGCGGAGGACCAGAAGTCTGCGCGGGGTGGAGTTGGGTGAAGTGAGGGCGTTCCTTGCAGAATATGGTGGGGGGGAAACTGCAGCGCCTAGTTTTTGGGTATCGAGGTTATTGAAATAAGATTAAGGGGTAGAAAGGGGAGCACAGATATTTTGCTAAAAGTCTGCTACGTAAACCTACGCCCTGTGCTTTGGCTGTTGTGCGTTTCATAAATAACCTCCACAAATGTTGTTACTGTTTCATCATTGACCTATCAGTCTGGGTATTAACAGAGGGACAAAGTGGTGGTCTCTTCCCCTAATATCAGTAACCACCACCAGAACTATAGCCTGGGCTGATTACCCCTAAAACAGGGGAACAAACAGCGTGGGACCTTCCTGCAAAAGTGGTATCCAACACGGGGTAACGCCAGGCTTGGCTACTCACCGTACAACAGGAAGATCCACAGCGTGGGGTTCCCCTATCATAATGTGAAAGTAGCCCCACCGTGGTCAGTGCAGTGAGGGGGGTTTCCCTGGGGGGGGGAGGGGGTTTGGACCCGCAAAAAAACGTGTAGACCCTGCTGAATAGCACTGAGGCTCATCAAGGCCCCCCTACGGTGGTGGATGCCGGGATAACAACGAAATGTCTGAAAATCATTAAGTACTTTTGTCCTATAAAGTCCTGGTAGCCCATGTGGCCACTAGGGCATACGGAGGCTTGTAGAATGACAAGAGCCAACATGCACAGGCAGTCAGTGCCCGCTGGGACGTGTAGCTTCACAAAAGTACCCAATAGTATTATTTTAATTGCAATAAATAAAAATCCCTCTATTACCTCTGTATTAGTCCCCAACATCCATAAGGAATCTTCTTTCTTCCGTCCTGAAATATTCCAATCAGAAAAAATAAAACAGGCAGAGAGAATGACGAGGACTTGTACCCTTGCCCACTCCCCGCCCTCCCAGTCTTCTACTCGGGGTACTATTATCATAGATTGGGGCCATGGGTGTGGGGTTACTAAGAAGTAAGGAGGTTTAGCCCCCCTCCTTCTGAGGGTCTGTTCAAAAGAGCAGAGATGAGGACTCTCCGGAGAAGAGCAGAACGTCGGGCCCAGGAGACTAGAGCGGACCCCTACTCAGATTCTGTTATGTAGCCTGGTGCTGCCTATTCTGCCCCTGGTCTGGGGTTTTACCTTATAACTAAATTACAATATACACATAGTTCTCCCGGTCTTATTTGGTGCTAATACTTTCTTCCAGTTTAGCTAAAATGAAAAATAGCATTCAACACTGGCTCTTGGGAAATTAAGTTGTGAAATGTTTATTTAATCAAACTCAAGAACCAACAAGGCAACTTCTCTAATAACCGTGGACGGATCCTGTCATGTTTATCTGCATAAGAGAAGCTGTAAACCTGTCTGACACCGGCCTGCGTTCTCCTAGCTGTGACTGGGATAAGTGCCTAGACACAGACTATTATGAGGTGTCTGTGGCAGGCTGCACGCTTGGAAGTTGTTTTGGAGGTGCTGTGTGTAATGTACGAATCTCAGTTCAAGTCCAAGCCCCCAGCGACCGTCCCTCTGTCAGATTTCACCGTAACCGTACGTACATTGAGCATTTAGCGCTGTCAGGATCCTTGCTGGCTAAATCCCTGACTAGTATTTCCCCTACGGCCTCACCTGCTGTCTCTCCTTCTTCAGGAGTATCCTATATGGTTCACGCATGGGCCAAGTCCTCCATTCACACATGTTCTCCAAGATTGAGCAATTGTTATCTCTGATCTCACCAATCAGAAGCGAGAGGGACTGCGCCTCTGCACATGCGTGATGTCTTCCCGCGTGAAGTGTTTCGCACCACTGCACATAAACAACGTTTCCCGTACACAATTTCTCGCACAGGACAGCGACCAGCACTCTGTATACAAGATACGTCAGACAACCTGTTAGTTGTCGCTTTATTGTGCTTTGTTTCTGTAAACCAGCGTTCCTGAAATCCCCCATTGGACCGATTCTTTGTGATTGATCTTCGCATTGGCCGACGACTCTTCTGGTTCTTATCTCATGGCTCCATCCAGGACTATTCTTTGGTCTAATACACAGTCCCCCTAGGTTGTACCTAGGGTGAATGTGTTCAAGAAGTAACTGAGGGATTTCTCTCTTGTTCATTGTGATTTGCCCCCATCCTTGTACTTACTCGGCTGTGAATGGATTAGACCTTTCCTGTGAATCTCATCTAATACAGTCACACAGAGAAATCTGTGCTGACCAGCAGCAAGGACCCCGCCACAGAGCTAGAAAGTCTTACTGCCGGGGAGAACAGCTGTTTTTTTCCTATTTTGCTGCGCACTATAAGTTTAAAGGTTTACAGCCAACTTTAAGAATCACCGACTTTTGCCTGAGAAGGCTTCTCCATCTGAGTGCTATACGTTCAATGACAGGGTTATTAGGGGGGTTTGGGGAATCCATAAAAAGGAGGGGGATAGATGCAGAGGGGGCAAACATAATTTTACTGCTACATAAGCCACTTGTCCAATCACACCTTGAATACGGGGTACATTTTTGTCCACCTGTCTACAAGGAGAACATAATGGAAGTTGCGAAGGTTCAAAAGCAGGCAAAAGCAGGCAACCTTATTAATTAAGGAACAGGGGAGGTTATATTATAAAGAAAGACTAGACAAATTGGACTTATTTACATTGGAAAAAAAAAGTGTGTGAGAGGTGAACTAATTAGTATCTTTAATTATATCCGAGGTCAATGCAAAGATCTTTCTTGTGAGTGTTTCAGTCCAAGCTGTACAGGTAACAAGGGAACATCAACTGTTACTGGAAGAAAATACATTTTCAGCATCAGCTCAGAAAGGGTTCTTTACTGTAAGAGCAGTAACCCAATGATGACCAACTCGTTACATGAATGTAAAAATGGATTGGATGCTTTTCTTGCAAGAAATGGTATGTCCAGTTATTAGATTATATTACTGGTATGGTGGATTCAGGGATTTAATTTGACTCCCATTTAATGAGTCAAGAAGGTGCTCCCCAAACCGACGATAACTTGGCAGCAGTCGTGCTGGGGCTTTGTTTTGACTTCTTCTGGATCAACACAGCTAATCCATATATGAACATGCTGAATTGATGGACTTTTGTCTTGCTTCAAGTAACTATGCAGCATTAATGGGAAAGTATTGATGCGTGTACGTAATGTAAAGTGTCGTCCTATTCTCCTCCTGTTATCAGCAGGCAATAACCACAGCGGTGGCATAAGAAGACAATCTCAGTGACTGCAGGAACAGGGGCCTTTAAATGCAGCAATCAATAAGTATTTGTGGGCATGTTAAGAGGAGCGATTATCATCCACATCTGCGATCTGCCCAGCGGCTCTGCAACAAAAGAGCGAGCAGAGACGTTTTGTGTTCCTTAGCCAGCGTAGGCTTTGGGCCCAATAAAAGAGCGCCGATCCCTGCCGCTAAAGCGCTGGTAATTTTCCTCTCTCTGGGGCTTTTATCTGATGGAGATCTGTTATCAAGTAGACGTTTCACAATGCGCTGGAATCACATGGTAATGGCGTGCAATGTGTGTTTTTATGTGGAGCTTTAAAGAAGACAATTCACTGTTCTGCATTAACCCCTACAGGAACCACAGGAACTGCAGCCACAAAATATGAGACTGGCGGAAAAATAAAAATCAAACTGAACCTTTGCTGGATCAGTAGTGATGGATCAGAACACACTGTGTGCGGCAGTATTACAATAACATGGTATTAGGTGGAATTCAAACTGTGGACCTCTGTTTAGAGTTACAAGTTCCAGCATGCCTTGTCAGCTTTAGCTTCACAACCGCTGGAAGGAAGCAGGTTGGCCAAGCTTGGTATAAGATGTATTAACAAAGGATGGTAACTTGTCATTGATACAAGTTCCGTTGAAAATATATGGCATACTTGCCAAGTCTCCCTGAATGTCAGGGAGACTCCCTGAAGTAGGGGTGATCTCCCTCACTCCCTGAAGAGTCTGGCATTCTCCCTGATGCTGAGCCAGTACAAGACGTGGTTGGCTTCGCCATCTGTGGCATGATGACACAGTTCAGAAATTGTGTCCTATGTCCATGTATTGATGCCTATGGAGGTGGCCATTTGCATGGAGACCAAGATTTAATCAAAGACTGACAGGCAAGACAACATGACTTCAGTAATGGAGACAGAAATGTAAAAGACACTTCAGTCTCTAGAGATTCATTAGCTGTTTTTCTTTAACGCATAGTTGCCTACTCTCCCAGAATGTCCTGGACACTCCCGCATTTCTTGGAGACCTCCCGGGAGAGCAGGGCATCCTCCTGGTTCTCTCCCCCACAATAGATAGGGGGTGGGGATTAATGATGCAAATATTATTGCATCATCTTAGCCCCGCCCCCTGCTGTAATTGGCCAAAATTGTGACAATAGTTTAGGGAGGGGGGGCAAAATGATGCAATTTGACAAACCCCGCCCCCGCATGCCCACCTCCCCTGGGATCTCCCTGAAGCCAAAGAGGAAAAGTTGGCAAGTATGATATATGGCAACGTTTCATCTCCGCTGGCTCTGAAGATATGTAAATCAGGCTTTCTAGGCTTTGCCTCCCAGTAAGCCGGGACTGCCGCAATGCAATTTCCACCCTAGGTAGCTTCTTTAAACATATCTGCAACATAAAACTAGTTTTTTCATGTGAGGACTACAGTAGACAAGGCATATAACCAGCATTCAGAAAGGAAAACCATGATCTGTCAAGTTCATTCCATTGACAACCTGTAAGAGTATCACTATCGTTTATAGAGCACCTCCAACTCCACAGCGCAGTACAGAGAATATCTGTCATTCACATCAGTCTAAATTCCCTGACATACACACGTACTAGGGTTACATTTGTCAGCAGCCAATTAACTTACTAGTATGTTTTTGGAGCGTGGGAGAAAACTAGCGCAAACCCACACAAACACGGGGAGAACATACAATCTCCACACAGATACGGTCCTGTTGGGAATCAAACTCATGACCCCAGCGCTGTGCGTTAGAGCTGCTAACCACTGAGCCACCGTGCTGCCCGTGTATCCATCACCTTCATGCACTAATTTATACACTTACCAAAATAATCAGACACAATGGTGCAACAATAGGTGTACAGTGTGCAACAAAACCGCATAATGGTTCTCATTTTATGCAGCTTCATAAATTGACTTTAATGTGACTTGTTCTAAGGTCATCTTGTCCTGCTAAACAAAATCCTGTCCTTTGTATTTACACGCAGAACCAGATGCACAAATGCGGTTAGCTTTCGATGGAAGGCGCTATCCTCCAGCTAATACCATCAGGAGCAAAATGCGCCATATAGGCGCAAGCCCCCTCACGTCCATACAAAGAGACGCATTTTCATTAAAACAGGGGCATGATGTCATTAAAGGTTAACACACAGCTTTCAACATTTTTTCCCAATTCACAATGACCCCAACGAATAGAATGACTACACAGTGGATAATAAGAGTTAATGTAAAAAGAGAAATGTTTAACCCTTGCTATACTGGACCCAAGCATTGCAGTCTACGGCGTACCGGAGAATATGCAGACACATATCTTGATTTATTTGCCTGTCCTATCTTCATTCCCAAGTGCAAGACAGGCTCAATAAGAAAACAAAGTGACAGCCTGCTAGGAAGATGCTTCATTTGTCCGACAGGCTTGGTAATTGGTTAACACCATCACTAGCTGGGCGTCTGCAGCAGCGAAATTTTGCTACCGTCACCTTTGGCTGCCTCTCTCGTTCTCAGTGCTGCAAACCCACAGAGAGAAGAAGAACTTGGCAGATTCACAGCTGCGCCAGCCTCCACCCTGCACCTTCACGCCTCTTGTACGCATTTTATAGCAGGGCCAACGAGATGTTTCGTTCGGTTTTAAATTGGTCCCCTGGGTGCATCCAGCTGGTGTTTTGAATTCTGCACAGGCAGCGAAACGGAGACAGGGGCAACAGACTTGTAACTGCTGGGAAGGCTTATGGGGCAAGTACATGGAACAATCACCCTAGCAGAGCCATACAAAAGAGACAGATTGAACGTGAAGCCGAAGGAATGAGGCAGGCGTATTGTTATTAGTCATTCTGTTAATGCACTGTCAGAATCACTGGGGGGAGATCAGGCTGACCCTGTTCACAGTCGCAGTTTCTGTGCAAAACGCAGCTGTACATATGAAGAATGCTGCTTTGTCAGCTTTACGGAAGCTTAATGTGAGGCCCGCTACCTTTGTGCTCACTAAGTCCTCCATCTCTTTCTACTGTCACGCTCTCACCTGCTGGTTTGTGTTTTATTGGTTGTCAGTCCCCTGCTCTATTGCATCCCTGTGTGCGCACCCAAGTTGCAGAGACAGGAGGGACATAATGTCACACAGGGGTAGCTGCTTAAAGCAGGACACATGGAATAAGTGGATCCATCCATAAAAGTGTTCTCAAGTGAAAAGGTAGAATGCAATAAAATAGCACTTTAAGTTGTGTCAGGTGAGGTATATTACAAGAACAATCTTACATGAAGTGTAGGCACAAAAGTATCACAAACTTATAACAACGGGGGTCAGTGATCTTCAGGGTCTTCAGAAAGTTGCCTACTCTCCTGAAATATACGGGAGACTCTTAAATTAAGGGTAGACCTGAGGGACTCCCAAGACAGCTGGCAATTCTCCCACAGGGGCGCTTCCCCAGACACGCCGTGACGCGCCAAATCTCTCTTTTGGCCTTCAGCCCGCTCTGTGAAAACTGGGTGTTTAAGACACAATTAGCAGCATTATAGGACTTATTCTGGTTATTTGGTGAAGTGTTTGGCGTCGCTAAGTTGGACACACCTCTTCTTTTCGTACGTCCCCTCTAGTGTATGAGCCAAAGGAAGGGGTGCAATCACGACAGACCCTAGAGGTGAGAGGGGGTCCGATAATGCCGGACCACCCTCTGAGGCCCTCTCTACTGTCCTGATCGGCAGTGGGGGCAGGCACATGGGAAGTAAAGCCAACGCCCGCGTATGCTCCGTCGAGCACATTTGATAACCCCTGGTGATGTTGAGTTCCGCCCCTGCTGCCCTCTGCGTGTCCAGACTAGACAAGTACCTCCTAGTGCCATCACCAGGAGAACACGTCTTCCTGTCTCAAAGCTCCTGAACTGTATAACTATCACTACTGTGTTCTCGCACGTCCGTGATGTCAGAATTTCAATGCTTGCTCCAGGGAGTACATTATGTTGCAGGACGTAAAAAGAAAAATAACAACATAGAAATAGAATCGAACATGAAACCAAATACACCACGAGTATGTCCATGTGACCTTCTCTTACCCTTACTCAGAATATCCATTGCTAACCTCTGCTTGTCCTGACCACGCTCTGATCATTGACCTGCCTCTGTTTAGTGACTTTGTACTTTGCTGCTTGAGTGTCTTTGTCCCGGCCTGCTGGACTCATTCCTACCCTTAGAGTCCCTACTTTTGCCACAGGGTTGCTTTAGAAAACCTGCTGCTTGCAGAGTATCTGAAAGCCTATAAAAAGCATATATAATGGTGGCTAGAGGCAGAAATATACCCATAGTCACAGGGGGATTATATTTATATTGATATAGCCACGGCACTCTCATATTTTGTGTATCAAACTTTTATTTTTAGAATGTTGACTTGCATTCAGTTAAAAATCCCAGTAAGAAAGTAGAGGGAACAGGAGCACACTGTGAGCCTGACTTAGAGCAAATAAACGCAGCTACATTTAGAGTTGCAAGTAAATTGCGCAAGCTTCTGTTTGGGCTTAGAGAGCCGGAACGTGCGTGTGAACGTTCAGTACAGTAAGGGCCTGCGCGTACCCTCTAGTTAGGCTTGGACTAAACTACAGATATACCTGCCCATACCACAGGATAGTGTACAAATATGTGCAGATGATAATAGCAGCATCAGTATGTATATCTGCTGTATACACACTCTGACCACTTCCGATTGGCTGCGCAGTTGTCCGTCCAGCTCACGTGAGTAGTAATCAGCAACGATTATGGTTTTGATTTTGATTTCCATTTGGAATCTTTCAGGATGATGACAATGATGAAGGGTTTTGGAGGGTGTTTATTGAATGCAAATGTTTTGTGGGCTTTTCCCACTTAGTGCTGCTGTGGAACTACATGTTACACACGGGATATTAAGTTGTACTCAGCTTCTTAAACACATGTCAGATCTCGAGTTTTGAGACACATTTTTGCACCCCCATTTCAGATGCATCTTTGCGTTCAACTCTAAGTCAGGCTCTGTGAGTTCATGTAGGATGCTCAGCTCTGTCAGCCTTAGACCTGTATTAGATGCAGACCGTGTAATAGTCTAAAGATAATTCAACAAGTTATTTAAGCCCATTAATAAGCATTTTCTAACACATGCAAATTATTCAGTATAAAATCATGAATAGGCTTTTCACGCAATGACCCCAGGCAGCACATGGAATAAATAATTCATGATGAAGTCTGTTTCTTTATGTATACAATCACACAGGTTCTGCATGTAATGAAGTTGCAGTCCTTGGATTAACAGATTGGCAATGGAAATCTCGGCATGTTGGAATTACAGGAGCTGCATGGCGGCACCGCAGTTAACTTACATGCATGTCTGCAGTTTTTGGCATGATTAAATCCTATGTGTCAGGACATACATGACGGATGTCATAAGCCAGCGCTACACGCTGCACTGACATGGATAACAATGTAGTTACCTCCCAGCTGTACTCTTTGCAGCGGGACAGTCATGATTCGTGGACCCTGAAAAGGGTGGGTCTTACTGGGAAGTAGGTGGTCCTGTGTAAGAAAGTGGGCGTAGCTTGGAGTATTGGGGTGTGTTTGTGTGACATGGGGGCGTGTCTTGCATGGATTGGGGTGGGACCAATTTAGTTGAAATTTGGTAAATGTTCGAAGGTATCATTATATATGCTCAAAAATTTTGAACCGGTTCGATATTTGCTTGAATTTCAGTGGTTCAAAGGCCCCTTATTCACTGTACACTGTCAATAAACCTTGATTCAAACTGTGTGTCCAAATTCTGTGGCTGGCATTCCCCGTTCAGGTTCCACATTAGAATCCATGGTTCACGTTTTGAGTTTGGCAAAAAAACATCGAACCGTGGACACTACTGAGTTTTAAGTGCTTCCGATACTCATAGCGTGAACCATCTCAAACACTGTAGAAAAGCCTCGAACTTTGCCAAACCTGTTCGGCTTTCTCGTTTTCTTTTTTTTTTGCAGTGGCTCCAAAATTTCGAGAAATTCCACCACTTTTTTTCGAATTTTAGAGATGATTTGTTGAACCGGTTAAAAGGAATGAAACACGGCTGGTTTGGCCATCATTAAGTATGATGTATGCCTGGCTAGGACTTTAAAAAGGAAGCCCCCAATTTTAGAAAAATGAATAAGGTCACTCACTGGGAACAAGGTGAGCGATCTTATTATAATTACATTTCTCAGATCATAATACATTTCTTTTTTTTTTTTTAACTCTTTATTTTCAACAACAACATCAGATACAAACAGTATACAATGGGGATGCCTTGATGCTATATTCAAAATAGAACAGTAGAAACATACAAAGTGAGAACACGTAAAGTAGTCTAACATAGCAAATCCTAAGTCCACACATTAAGTAAAGATATGAAATATGAACTATATGCCTCATAGAATCCTATTATTGGAAAATCCCATGTTGTTGTGTTTTTCCTAATTTTTTATTGAAAAGAAAAGGGAGAAGGGGAGACAATATGAACATAATACATTTCTATAATACAGTATATGTCCTTTTAATTATAGAAAATGAATTTACTATACACCCCCCATCATCACCAGCACCAGTATGTTGGCTACTCATACAAGGGTTACAACTGGGACAATTTTCAGTGTCAGAGGGGAAAATGCAGCTTTTGTGGATAGACGTAAACATACTCCCAAACAACTCTGGTTTCCAAAAAGAGCACAACTCATCAGTTTGGTGGTCTCCATACAATGGGGTCTTGGAGGGATATATCAGAGCATGGTCAATTGTGTAGCCATGTTATTACTATAATTTTGGGATGTGTGAAGAGAGACAAATTAGGTATCATAGAGCAGCACCCTGAGAGAGGATTTTATTTATGTCTGAGCAAGCGGTAGCTCCACCCCTTGCGGCATACCCCCTCCCTGTGCGCCATCCAAAGATCCTTTTCTCAACACTCTGTTTTTCCACACTAAGAGCCTGATTTAGAGTTGACCGTAAGTCCATATTCACCACGCAAAAACATAATTGCGCAGCACCACTTATACCGGCATTTTGGATTGAGTGTATTTATACTTGCGGCCCCTTTTTGCTTGGAGAGGCAGATTATGGGTGTTTGATGTGTAAATTTAGTACATTAGAGTATGGGCAGGGAAACGCAAGTCAACCGCACCCCGTAGAGCATCTGATTTTGACTTGCACATATCTTTAAATACTCCTTTTAGGAGGTGTAGGTTTACATAGGCCTGGTAAAAGTTTCTGAGATGATGATGATTTATCTTAAGAAATGTGCAACTCAAAGCACAGCCTCACAAACATAAGTCACTGACACATTTTTTGCACGCACACAAAAGTCACATTTTTAAAGTTTAACTCGAAATCAGATTTCTCAGAATAGGCGATTAGGAAGCTGTTTATTTTAAAAAATTTATTTTTTTTATTCTGAGGGGGGAAAAAAACATTTATTTTTAATGCTGCTCCGTTATGGCCGTCCTGGGATGACGTTAGCAGAACAGGTATCGTCCCGGTACAAGTATAGCCTTATTGTCGTTAAATAATCTTTGCCTACCCTCGTGGTTTACATCGGCAATAATGACCATATCACCAGTGATAGACCCTTTCATGTATTGGTCAATACAGTAACAAACGCCGGTGAAAACGTCACTTGATAAATAGGACCTTTAATCAGAAAGACACCAGACACAAAGCTGAGCCCTGGATTGTCCCGTAAACTAC
This sequence comes from Mixophyes fleayi, assembly GCF_038048845.1. NCBI lineage: Eukaryota > Metazoa > Chordata > Amphibia > Anura > Limnodynastidae > Mixophyes > Mixophyes fleayi. The sequence continues at coordinate 134,259,202 of NC_134409.1, forward strand.
GTAGGAAACTAAGTTGTCTGCCTCCTGTCAGTTTCCACGTCTCGCTGTAGAAACCTTGAGTGCGCATAAATCAATTGCACAAAGGTGGGGAGAATAGACGTGTTACCGTGGAAACAAGAGAGGGTCTCCACTCGAAAGTGTCCCTTTTGTGCTGCCGGCCTTGTCTCCACTCATCGGGCAAATTGCAATTCACGGCAAAGCAAATACCCCAGCCATTTCCTAGACGCAGCAATTAACCTGTTAGTGTTTCCAGACAAATCACTCTGAACCTGACAGAAAGAAAAAAAAAAACCTTTCATTTACATGGCAATGATTAGATTCTGCCATGCTCTGAGTGTTAACATGCAATGGGCATCGGTAGAATTAGGAGCAAAGCAAGAAAAGAAAGAAGCAAATTTGCACTCTTGCAAAAACCATGCTCTGAAGGAGGCGGCAGATGTAAAACGAGCCCCCACAGGACCCCTGCCAACCCCCCCAAATTGCAGTGTAAAAATAAGGCTGCCCAGTATTTGTGTACTACATGCAAAAACAGCCATTCAAAGCATGCCAAAATAGTCCTCCATATAACGCAACTTCAAGTGTTAAACAGATAACGCCGCAACCAAGGGGTGATGTACAGTTGGATACGATTCACACGCATGTAAATTGCGTCCAAGGAAATATGAATTTGGCATAGTATGCAGAACCGGAAGAGGCCCCCAGGTCTGCTCCAACGCATACGCGCCACTTTCAAAATCTTTACCATCCTGTTCCTTTACATTTTTTGCCTCCATAGAACATTTCGTTCTGCTGTCCCTTAATCCAGCCCTTGGCTTAATATTTATACAGTAGTATGAATATAATAAACATCTAAATCCTAACAAAGTAGTCACTGGGTCTTCTCCATCTGTTGACGCACGTGGAAGGAAGTCAAGTTACATTTGCAGAGTGAATGGTTGCATAAAGTACCACCATGGCAACTGCGACACCATCTTTTTAATCAGATGACTAGAGAGCACTCAGGTTACCATGCGGCACAGTCCCAAGCCTCGTGTCACATGGTGAGACCATGTGATCTGGTAGGTCTAAGAAGTATGTGCCACATCCTTATGAATATTGTCACGGACGTCAAAATGGCTGCCTCCACTGCGTGCAGACAGAATCTGAAGGCATTCCAGCCCCATAAGAACTATCAGGATGTTGTATCTGTTCTGTTCTTACATTACTCTGTGATGGGCGTGTAGCATCCATAAGGAGGTCCACTTCTAGAATTAGCATTTCTTCTTTCTTTTATATCTCCATTCTTAAAGCTTAGTTTAATATTTTGCTCAGTCACTTTATCCTTTTATTGTTCTAGTAAATTATTTTTTCTTATTCCACCGTCTGTGTCTATGTCAGAGATCAATGATCCCAATTCCCACTGTTGCTGGGAAAACTGACTTTGAATTTCCTATCCAAGGAAACTTCCTGGTAGGTACAATAATTATGACGTTACAATTACTGCAACGGGAAACTGAAGTCCACAATACATAACAATATATCACTTCACGAATACCTGCAGAAATCCTTTATCTTTGCAAATAATGTCTCTGTATCTATATATACAGATGGAGTCGACTTTGTTGTATAGTTTGTGGCTCCATTAAGCTGCATATCACAGGATGTCCTATTTCACAAGTCAGGGCCAGTGTTTTTTATTGGTGCATGTGATACACTAAAGGCTGCTCTACATGCACCATTTAATAGAAGTTCTGTAATCCTGCGTATGTGAAGGGTGCTTGTTTTTTGTGGTGGGGCGACACAAGTTTTTAACAACTCAAATGGACCTGAAAATATCAACATCAATGCACCCTGGACTCACATTATTAAGATGACCAATGTTGGATGCAGGAGGGGACCAGGTAATTATAACCCAATGGTCTCCTTCATTAAAAGATACATTTTGCTTATTATTTATGAGACTGATTTATTAGAACTAGAGACTTAGGCTGGGTACCTACTACAGGTTTTTCAGCCGATTATCGGGCCAACCAACCGATAAACGACCATTTGGCCTGATATCACAGTAGTGTGTGCGCTACAACGATGAACGATTATAATTCCAAAGCACAATGTATCGTTTGATTTTTAAACCGAACTAAAAATATCATTCAACGATGGAGTGATGTCGTTCCAATTCTGCAGTGTGTACGCACTCAGGACCGGCAGTGTCCATAGATCTCTATGCAGTGTGCAGAGTCACCATCTTTTCAGCCGATGGTTTTGACAGATGAAGAGCACAGATCTGACGGTAAATCTTGTAAAACGTGCTTAGTGTGTACACAGGAATCGTCATCGGGACTTTTTTTTCTTCACTTATTGGAAAAATCGTTAACTGTATTGCATCAGGAGAAATTTTCTGTAGTGTGTACCGAGCCTTACTGTGTCCTCTTCAAGATCCTTAGCACATCAGTACCAACTCATATCCCCCAACATCCTGATTATCATCAGTCTAAAAGGTCTGTGACTTACTGGATAATGGGTGTGGTATCACTTGAGATGGGCGTAATGAGTGCATCTGGGCATGGTTTAGGTCAGTGATGGACAACATTAAAGAGGTGCTCATCGCTTAAAGGGGCTTAACAGAGGAAGAGCACAGTACACTCTCTCCTCCTTCTCTGGGTACGCCGAGGAGGTCACGTGACTCGGAAATCCGCTCCTCTCGTTCTGATAAGATCGGGAGCCGCCGACTCTGGGGCTGCGGGTGAAGCCTCGGTAGGCGCTTGGTGGCCCACACCCAGCCTGTTGCCCACCACTAGTTTAGGCAGTTATGGTGGCCAAATTTGGCCCGATTTTCCAATCAGAACTGTTGGTAGGTATGTAAACTTGTATATAAATTTGCAAGATACCCATTTGACCAAATTGGATACACAATTCAAAATTAAGGAAATTTTAATTTATGGCGGCCGGGTGTTCTATAAACTTTATATGCAGATTTAATCAGAATTAGAACAGGGTAGAGTTAGAAGATAATTCTCTATTTCAGGGAAGCTATTAGACATTACCGAGTCCTATCGCCAAATCAGAAATTTTTGGGGATACAAAGTTGATCTTCTAAGTTTTTTCAAAACTTTTTACCCGTCCCAAATAGGATGAAAAAACACCTGTACTTGTTGTCACGGTGTTGACTACAGACTCGCTGTGCGCCACGAATAACCGTTTCCATCTGGTTCTCACACACAATGAGCAATAAGACAGGTTTCCGTCACCTAGCAACGCCGAACAACCTCCCCTCAAGCCGACATTTCTTCCCTCCGGGTCTTTTTGTAAACTGGCTGATTTACCCGCTTTCTCTGCATAAAAAGGCGTTGGCAACAATGGCGCGCAGTGGGAGGCTTTTATCCCTTAAAAGAGCAGTGGCGGGTTCCCTTCGGAGCCTCATTAGTGACTTTTGAGTTTCTTTATTCAGATACACGGTGAAATATGCAGGGAGCACACAATACCTTTTGAGACCAATAATAGGATATTTGGGAAATGCAGAATTTAAATGGGTTTTCTCGGCGTGAACCCTAAAATGAAGAATAGAAAAAGGCACTTTACCTTCCAGTGAGCGGAGGGGGCTCTTTCATAGCTCTGATTCCTCCACTTCTCTTTTTCCTCCTTTCTAAACCGCTGCTATTAACCTCCTTGGCTTCAGCTTGTTGGAAGCTGAATCCATACACTTGGAAAATGCACATCTCTCTATTTGTATAAGACGATGGCATAGAACTGTACTGGCCTTTGGACCCACATTGGTGGAAGCTGGATAACCATTAGTAGCATGGCCCATTGAATGATGAAAGGATAGGTATACATACTACGGTGTAACAAGGATAAAGAGCAAATTAAAATAATAAGTGAATACTCTGTGTATCAGACTCAGTTGTTCTGGGATTAGGGATATCATTTATCTCTATGTCCAGCATATTATACTGGCCAATGTCTGTTATAGTGTCCAGCATCTATACCCGGGATAGTCGGATATATACTGTATACAGCCTCATGTCCACCATAAACAGCCCTATGCCTTAATAATGCTTCACGCCCACCACTTACAGTTAAAATTGCCTCTGCGTCCCCCATACTCTTTCACTGGGGGGTCTATGATGTGTCCACGATAAGACATGACAAAGATATTCCTGGACAGAGGTTTAGCCTGCTGGTCTTGGTACACACCGCTGCCTGCCTGGAAGGCAAACCAGGTCTATATTATGCAATACTTACATGGCTCGGGCTTAGCACAGGTATTTCAGCAGAATGACGGAAAGATCATTTGGATCATATTGAGATACACCTGGACATACTTACAGGTGAATATGATTTTTCTGATTCCTTTGCCTATATTGTTCTCTAGAAATGGCATAATGACCATATAATGCTAGAATAGAGCTTATGAAATGTTCCTTTACTGGTATTACATAGTTTCCCGATAGTTTTCTGACTTCCTCAATACTGATTCTGCAGGCAAGAAAAGGCAAGAAAACAATAGTTTGTTTTGCAGGATGAATTATTCCCACGAAGATGAAGGTTTGGAGACTGAACATACCTGGATTAATTTCCAATGAGCCTTTTTAGCAGTAGCGGCCAGATCGAAGGTCGCGGAAATCCAAACTTGGACGTACCTTCTGATGGAGTGCATTGTACTGGGAGATGGTACACTTAAGTGCAGATAAAACAACAAAATGAAAAATTTAAATGTATAATTGTGACACCTCAAATTAGGCCTGATTTTGAGTTAGGAGCAAAGCAAAGAAAAGGAGCAACTTTGCACCTGGACAAACCATGTTACAATGCAAGGGGTGCAAATTTACTTATTTTTTTGCACGCAAGGAAAATACTGGTTGTTTTTCATGTAGCCAGGGGAGGCCTGGCAAGCTTTAGCCCGGGGGCCAAGACTGGACTCTGCAGCCTATTTTAAATGAAAAAAAATGCAGGTTGCCCAATGACTCAGCCCAAGATAGTCCACTATGGGACTGTCCCGTGGATCAGATGCCCCCCTGCCCCCAGGCCAGCCTGCTGCTGCATGTAGCACAAAAATACTTGATAGCTTTAGCTGAAATTAAAGTTGATCTTTGACACGCCATATCCCAACTATAAATCTGTCCCTACATTTTAAATTTACCTCCCCTCTAATGCAACCTGGTTTTGCCAAGGTGCAAATTTGCTCCTTTTCCCCCACCTATCTTTTCAGTGTCCCTCTCCTAATAAATAGACCTCTTAGTTTGGTCAACATGAGCTTTTCAGTCCCAGGGGTATATTTCCTAAACGGCAGGTTTGAAAAAGTGGAGATGTTGCCAATAGCAACCAATCAGATTCTAGCTGTCATGTAGTAGACTGTAGTAAATAAATAATAACTAGAATCTGAATGGTTGCTATAGGCAACATCTCCACTATTTCAAACCCGACGTTCAGTAAATATACCCCCCAGTCTGTTAACCAATGAAGTATCTGTTGAAACGGACTATGAAAATGCGCTACGTAGCTGTGTACTTCTATGTGCACTTCGTAGCTGAACAGCCACCGCCCCTCAAAAGTAACGCACTATGCACCCGCATTTCTGTTTTGCAAGTCGCTGCTCAATAATGGGAGAATCTAAGTTTTATTCCAATCAATTTCAGCAAAAATGATGCTACTCAAAGTGAAAAAAATCTGAATAATTCCCTTTATCCCAGAAATACATTACAGACTCCCACCGCTGGTACATAATGCTCTCCTCTTATCTAAAGCTTTTCACCCCAATAAAGATAGATTTCTTGTTTAAAAACAAAACAGCCAATTTTATTTGAAATACTAAATTATTTTTTAATCAAGCCTGATTCCTGTGGCAGAGCTATTTAAATCAAACGGCTTAGGGAAGAAAATAGCGTAGCAGCAGGGGAGGCGATTAAAGCATTGTATGCTTTTAATGAGTCACCCGCTCGCCTCTATCCTTTGCGCCTCTTTTCAGTTGTGCAAAAAAAATATATATATATATATCCACATATTCCATGGTTTGACCTCACTAGCATTGCAGACAGGCAAATAGCTCAATGCTTCCCCTGTGCTTTCATCTTCCATCAGTTGAGGCAACAATAACGGCTGTGGATTACGCTGTGCCTCCAATTAACCCTTTCTCTGCAATTCATTGCCTTTGTCAGAAAGGCTTAAACGTGCAAATGCCACCTAGGCCAGTCATTGTAGTTTAACATTTATTATTGCGAATAGGAAAATGTGTAAAAAGAATATCATCTTAGAAATTAGAAGATACTGGGGCAGTTATTTACTAATAAACTGTAATTATGCAATAACCCATACGGTTTGGTTTCATATGATCTCATCTGCGATCAGCGCATGTAAAAGTGCACGCTTATCCTCCGCCCCTGAGACACTGGAAGCGCGCCTAGTTGTTCGAGGAAGCAGAAAAGTATCAAGAAGAGCACAAATGTGTAAGTGTCTCAGCAAAATCTGCAACTAAAATGCTGCTAGGCTTAGCCTAACTTATAGATTATTAATCATATGAGTGAGGGCACATGAGGGTTGTCTTCATTGCTTGTAATACGCCATGCAAAGTGCATCAGAAATTGCGCTTCTCTGCTTAAGTTCAAGTGGGAAGTACAGAATGCATCCCCAAAAAATATAGGAGAACCGATCTCCACAGGCTTTTTTCAAAATAGCTGGAAGCACCTGTAACGGTTACATTTACTCCCCGTCCTCAAGGGCAAACGCAGGATTTGTAGAGGGGGGTTTCCACACCACGCCACCAGTGGGCGTGACCAGTATGCATGGGGGCGTGGCTATAATATTAGACAGTGCTTGGCTGCTCTCCAACTCTTCCTATCCCCATAATATACATGGGCAATGCTGCGTGCACTACTGTTAGGTGCACGCAGCTCTCCATTTACAAGCAGAGCTGTGTGAAGCGGGGGCAGGGTCCAGCTACCTCAATTATACAGTGCCCCAGGCTTGGATGGGGGTTTCCAGGCACTAGGAAACCCCGCCTCAGTTTGCCTATGGCCATGTAATCATCAGCTTAACGAGCTGAGCAAGCTGTGAATAAACACCCAGTCCCACAATGCAATGCTTCATTTTGGGAGACACTTATTCTGTTATCCAGTGATAGAGCTCCCTCACCAGTAGAAACTATACTCGAGTGCCAGGATCATTGTGAACAGGAAACATTATTATCCCTGGCTGCTCCTAGTGCTGGTGGGGGCACATGAGCACCAATGTGGTGCCCCCAGTTGCTGGAGGGTATCGCAGCCACCACCAAGCTCTCCTTTCCCAGCACTAGGACCCACTTACACTTCTTGGGTAGCGTGTGTACCTGCTGCACTACCTCTTTACTGGTTACTGAATCTTTCCTGACCGCTTACTTTGGATCAGGACAGCTGGGTATCGTAAGAGCAATACTGCAGGACACTTCAACCCAGAGCAGGAGGGGGATGGCTTATTAAAGTGTGTGTATTAAACTGTTGCTGACATAGACAGGGCAGCTCACCGGAACAAAGCAGGTTCTTGTAATGTACTGATGAAGTTTCTCGTATAGCTCTTCTAATAGCTACTGCATTACACACACTACTTGAAGGTAGAGATGTTATACACACAGAGCCGATGGGGGTAACTCAGCCCCCAGCCTTTATATCCAAAGCAGGCTGGACCCGTACATGAGGACGTTGTCAGCCTGTACAATTCACTTTTACTTTAGTGGTAGTGGGGTGTTCACCCCTTCTCCAAATGTAACCAGAGCCAGGAGGGCTTCAACCTCCTCTAGGCCCTGGTATCACTGATGCAGGGATGTGGTAGTCTATCTTTAGTCCAGGAGTGTCAACCAAGATGACAGAGAGTGTGGGAAGCAAGTACAAAGTACCGGGGTGCGGGCCTGCCTGGGGCCCCTGGTCTGCCGGTGTAGTGGGAAGAGCCACCAACCTGGTGTGACCAGGTCATCTTCAGAGGCCCCAAGAGGCTGCTGTACTAGGGCCCAAAATTCCTCTTGGCGGCTGTAATGCCGACAGTTGTAGCTCCATGAGTTACGTTGCTTCCAGGAAACTGACGTCCTTCTCCGATCAACAGAACCTGTCCATCGCTGCAGTCCAAGCACTGCCGGGCCATGTGAGGTCGCCGCAGCTGCCCCACCAGGAGAGGGAGCTCTCTGGGGCTGCCATACTCTGTCTGTTCTCAGCTACCTACCCCCCCTCCCCCCATATGTACACAGTAAAATATTTCCTGCAGCAGATATATATAGTTTCATGCAGGATATTGTGCTGCATATGGCGAATTTTACTCCACAGATTCTATTTATTTTGCTGTATTGTAAATACCAAATGTTCGTTTTAAGACACACTACGGTAAATATATCCATTGTTAGCTGGATGTGGAGTTATAATAAAATATCTGGTATGAGGTGCTGCGGGACATTAGATTGGGGCATCTGAACACTGTTACTGTGTATAGTTTGCCCTGTGTACAAGACTTTAATGCTGAGTCCGTGTTTAAGTCTTCGTGTCTATGTTGTCCTCCCTTGTCCTCTGTCAATAAGAAATAATTGAAGCTCCATCTCCGGCCCGTCCCATCATATACATCTTATCGAGGTGAGAGCGATCCTATTACTTTCTACATACAGTCTAAAGACATATCATTTTTATGGCCGTTCGCAGAGCGACAGAGGCGGTTTATGGCCGGTATCCATCTGGATTATAGCAATTCTATCACGTTCAGAGATACCTATCTTTCAGGTTATCCGGGAATAAACATGATTACATTCTGTAGAGAGGATTTGTGATGTACGGTGTAAGTAGCCGCAGCGGGCAAAGGGTTAAATACACGGTTCTCTATCTCAGACCAGACGCGGCACGGTTACAGTCATATCGGTGTGATACATTGTAACAACAATACCTACTCTTCATACCTACTACCTTCCGAGAGACTGTATGAAAAGAAGACGTGGGTGGGGCTTGATGACAGTCTGCATCATTACGTGGGCGGGGCAATGTGTTGATTCCAATGAGCTATGCCCCTTTCAGGGTCTATTGGAAGACATGAAATATTAGTAATTGCAGTCTAGGACTTCCAAAATTATTATTATTATTATTATTATTAATTTTTATTTATAGGGCGCCACAAAGTATCCGTAGCGCCGTACAAGGACAAACAATGGCACAGTACAAGGTGAAACAGCACAGTACAAGTAACAGTAAGCACTATAACTCTGGGGGCTCAGGCACAGCATGAAAGAGAGGGAGGGAGGGGAAAAGTGAGTACAGGCAGGTAACTATGGCCCAAGAGGGTGGGCACGGATGACAGGTAAAGAGTCACTGAGGGGAGCGGAGAGAAGCGAGAGGAGACAGAGGGCAGAGGGACTGAGAGGAGGTGAGCAGAGTAGCTGGAGAGCGCAGTTAAAAGTGATGGAAACAGAAGGTAGGAGAGCCCTGCTCAAAGGAGCGAACAATCTAAAGGGAGGGGAAGACAGACAGACACATGGATGAGACGGAGAGACGGGAGGAAGGGGGAGAAGGGAAGAAGGGATGAGAAAGAGAGGAGGCCGACCGGTGGGAGTTTAGGCATGAGACTGGAAGGCTTTAAGGAAAAGGTGGGTTTTTAATGTTCGTTTGAAAGAGGACAGATTAGGGGTAGTGCTAATGGAGCGGGGGAGCTTGTTCCAATGGAGGGGAGCGGCGCGGGAGAAGTCTTGGATACGTGCGTGAGAGGAGGTAATCAGAGGGGAAGAGAGGCGACGATCGTTGGACGATCGCAGTGAGCGGGAGGGAGTGTGAATAGAGATAAGGTTAGAGATGTAGGGAGCAGTGGAGTTGGCGAGGGCCTTGTAAGTCAGAGTGAGGAGCTTGAAAAGGATTCTGTAGGGGAAGGGGAGCCAGTGAAGGGCTTGGTAGAGTGGGGATACAGAGGTGGAACGGCGAGAGAGGAAAATAAGCCTAGCAGCGGCGTTAAGTACAGATCTAAGGGAAGCGAGATGAGAGAGGGGGACAAAATCTAGACAAATGAGACCACACTACCGATTCATTCATTTTGTTCCCTACTTATCCCAGCCACGCCCCTTACGCCCCTACCCCGGACAGCTAGGCAATGTCCATTTTGCTCCATGTAAAGATGTCCTAAAAAAACAGAATTATGGTTGGAATGTGTACTGTTTACAATGGTCTTGAAACTGGAATCTTTAAAGCAGTGATGGGCAAGAGGTCATCCCCATCTCCTGCCTGCTTTATTGTCAGATTTGTTGATAAGTTATTACAGATCAGTATCTTCTTCTTTGATTAAATGTATTGCTTTAACTTGAGATTAAGGGTAATGTGTCACCCGTTCTGGAGGTTCGGGCCCGCCCATGTGGCCCCTGTAGTGTTTCAGGTTGCCAGTCACTGCTTTAAAGCGAAGCAAAGTAAAATAAGTTCCTACAAATGCACGATTCAGAAAGGCCCAGGGCAAAGAAAATGGATTAATAGGAGGGAGGGGGGGGGATAGTAAATAACTGAATAGAAAGATAATAAAGATAAAAAATATGATCCTCTTTGCTCCTTTCATACCAGTCATTAAGGGTCAATTCCACAAGTACAAAAAGTACCCCCACAATGCATATCTATCTGTACCCACATTCCAATATTTGGAGCTGCATTGGCAAAAGTCAGTCTGCGTCTTCCTTTGTAGGTACACACGAATATGTTTTGGGTGCAAAGAGTAAAATCTCCACTCCAAATTCCAGCTTATCACCAATGTAGGTGTCTCAATCTCCTCCCGGATATACAGGAATAGTTTGAGGTCTTGTGACTGCATAGGACACTGCATTAAATTAAATTTAATATAATGTTCCTAGACTCATTCTTGGAGTTCCCTATCCCCCGTGACATGGAGCATTGTAGTGCTGAATAAGCCCATTCACAAATGTGTTCACCGATACTATGAAATGGTGATAGCCACCAGTGTGCCGATATCCTGTGGCATTTAAATGCATTACTTGTACCAAGCGATCCAGTGTGTGCTATGAATGCCCACGTCATTACGGCATGTCACCGCTACCAGCCTGTATAGGCAACACTCAGCGGGCTGGATCCATGTGCCTTTTATTTCATTATCTTGATTCTATCATCAGTGCAAAGGCTTATCAAACTAGGCAACGCTTTTCCGGTCCTCGAGTGTTTGTGTTCTTTAGCGTACTGTATCTTGTTTAATGCTCATAGGGGTGAGATTTGAATGGGATGGTTGATGGCTATACTCCATCCCACTGTTTCCCAACTCCAGTCCTCAGGGATCCCTAACAGTGCAGGTTTTCCAGGTCACAAGTGAAATAATTAGTATCACCTGTGGTTCTTTCAAAATGTGTCAGTCAGTAATGAATGCACCTGTGCTCCAGCAAAGAGATATGGAAAACATGCACTGTTAAGGGTCCCTGAGGACTGGAACAGGGAATGACTGCTCCATCCAAATAAAAGTAAACCAAGCTGTGTATTGTATCTCCCAGCAACCACTGTTGTACTCAGCTTAGTTGACTGATTACAGCACCTCTGTTAAGTTGCCATCTACTTAAATATTTTGTCTTGCCTCTTTCCCTTTGAAGGACACACACATGATCTATTGGACCCTGTTGTTTATAACAGGAAAAGCAAGTCTGTCCACTCAGCGAATGAAGCCTTAAGAAATATATCATGTGACTACAACACACACTACAACAATCTGGAGTCTGTAACAAAGAGGCACACTTGCCTCTGGCTAAAAATGTTCTGAGCCACTAATAAGGAAAGATCGACAAATGAGGTTATGTTGTCAATGTTGTTACACTTGTAACAGACAGATATTATTCCAGAGAGCCTAAAATGTCAATAGCTACAGACAAAGGATAACAGGTAGGGGTAAGACAAGGTGCCTGATTTTCTTGCTATCACTGCAAAATTCATAGGCTATGGGGCCATGGGACCAGTAGAATACATGTAACCCAGGACCTGAATCCCCTGTCACTGGAACAAAAGAGAAAAACATAAGAACAGAATAAAAAAAACATGAATAATCAAAATGCAAAGGAAAGGTCTTAATTGTGCAATAAGTTAGAGGGAGGGAGTCTCTGTACTAAGGAAACCCAGACTGACACAGGCTTCCCCCTTTATATAACTTATGTTTAGGCTCCTCCCACAGAGAATCCACCAATTCCCGGGTATCCTAGGGCTGGCCAATCAATAACTTCTGCACTTAGAGGTATGCATTACACAGTGTGAAAGCAACAACAGCACTATGCTAGTTTCTCAGTTGTAGGCGTACCTCCCAAATGTCCCGACTTCAGCAAGATGGTCCCTAATTTAGGGCTCTGTCTCACTGTTCCGTCTGGAAACATGTTTGTCCCGCAGGTGGGAATCGTGATGTGGCCACACCCCCATCGAGATGTGGCCACACCCCCATCGAGATGTGGCCACGCCCCCTGCCTCACTACGGGGACGTGCGTATTGAAAATCCGCATTGGTCGGACAGGAACATCTCTACACTGCAATGCTGGACGCGCACTGGGTGTGTCTGCAAAAAAGGCCTTGGTGTTTCACAGGTGCACCTAAATGGTCCACTCCAGGCACATCACAATATTCTCCACTGTAGTAAGTGCAGAAAATTGGAAAAATCTGAAGCGGTGCACTGTGCAAAGTATAAACGTTTTCAATTGGACAAAGTGCACCAATAAATGTTAGTGCTAAAATCAAGTCTTTGGTGTAAAAAAGGCTACGTCCCTACGAACACCCCTAGAAGCGTGCCTTCGCTCCCCCTTTATCTCATTCCAATTATTATGCTCTGCAAAAATTAATCTCATCATTGCTTTGCTCCACAATTGCTGCGCCTACTCCGTGCTTTGCAAGAATCGCACTCACTCCACCTAATTTGCAAGTCCTGGTGCAAATTAGGGTAAAAAAAAAAATTTGCAATGAGTTTTCGCCATTTTGTGTAATGAGGCCCCTGCACTAATAAGAAACAAAAATATAATCTGTAAACTATTGCAGCTCTAGAGTTTGTTTTTTCCTCCCCTCCAATTTCTTCGCTGTCACAGATTTTCAAGCTGCTCGTCTTTCCACCGATTCTCAAACCTTCAAGTAAAAAAAATGAATGAAACGCATTGTGAGCACCATAAACAGGAAATGTGGACATGTGTTATTAACCAGGACTTCACTTGTTAAATAGAAGATATATCTATTTTAGTTATATCTGCTGGGAATACCTGTTTGGCCCAGATCCTTATTTATCCTGAGCTGCGCGCTCGGCTGCTCTGATCCACTTCCCGGCATTCGCTTCCCCTCTGCAGTTTATTTTCATTTCGCTCTATGTCACGGCCAGTTCAAGACGTGTCATTCCTATGTGGCTGTGTGTTAAATCCATTTAAGTACGTGTCATACCCATCTTGTAATGTCACATTCTGAAAGCTGTAATTTACCAAGAGTACAGAATCTGCAAAAATGAAAAAAATATACCAGGCTGGTCCTGGAGACAAAAGTCGCTTTTCCGCACGGTCGCCGAGCACGACTAGAAAAAAAAAAGCACAAAATGCCAGCAAAAGTATATGCCACAGATTGTAAGCTCTTTGGGGGAGATGTAAACAAAAGTGCAGGAATGTGAAAAGATTGCTTAAAAAATATGTTACATAGAATGAATATTAATTTTTATTCCATCGTCTATTCAAAAAGTCTTTGAAAATTTTCTTTTTTGCTCATAATTTAGACGCGCTTTTTTATGCTTATTTTATTAAGAAAACAGACTTTTTTTGTAATATTCTATTCTAATCAGACAGGATAATTTCCTTTTTTTATATGGAGGGCAGATTCAGTTGAAAAAATATATCTATGAAATGACCACATAACTTGTATTATTTAAAACTGATGCTTTATTATGGCGTTAACTAAACCACGCCCATGTTCTACTCATTAGCATAAGAACAGGCAAATGTAGCAGAAAAAAAGTCTAAATGATCAACATGTTTTTTGGACCTTTCAAGCGTTTGTAAATAAGGTGATCCTCAAATTGAAAGACAAATAAATAAACAGTTCTATTGTATCAAACTGTAGAACCTTAAAAGGTTTAAAATCAATGAAATATGCATTACATTAAAGTGTGTATTCAGTCTGACAGTTAAATCTAATTGTGAACATATACTTCTCTTGTCTTTATTCTAAACCCCATGTTGGTTGACAGCTGTTCACAGCCTTGATTGTGAAACCCCAGCTTAGAGGGGAACGCCGCCCAACCTGGAGTGGGCCGTTTTCCTAAACTGCAGGGGTCTCCAAATCTTATAGCTGTCCAGTGTTACCGACTATAGTGAAATGATTACAAGTGGGACTGCCTTTCACCACACAACCAATCACAAGCGGCCAGCATGGGAAAACACTTTTGATTGGCTGGGCAGCATCGGGGAATCACAGTTATTCCCAGCCATAGATATTTAATGTCGGTCGTAGTGTGTTGGCGAGTCTGTTTTCAAGGTGATTTTATTTGGAGGGTGATCCCAATTTGGAAACAAAGAATATTTCTCTTAGTCTGTCTGTGTGTGTATGTTAGGGAATTTAGACTGTAAGCTCCAATGGGGCAGGGACTGATGTGAATGAGTTCTCTGTACAGCGCTGCGGAATCAGTGGCGCTATATAAATAAATGGGGATGATGATGATGATATTTTATTTTCCAATTATTTTATATGTATAACGTAGTTAATGAAGGTTTGGGAAAACTTATTTAATTAGAGTTTATTTTAAAATTGTGTGTTTGTTTTGTTTGCTACCGTTTTGGTATTATGGGTTCTGGTTTTAGGGACCACTGTTCACTGTACTGGGACCGTTGAGGTGGAAAAGTTATCACTTCAGGGGTCCCAATTTTGGTAATTTTCAGCGTTAGGCTGATAGACTTTTGGAGTAGGGCAACTTATAGATTAAAAGTGTCTAAGAACTCCACGATATAAGAACATAACTAACAGCTCTTCAATCGGTGATCATTAAGGATCTAACGATAGCTTAAATTGTTTTACAATGAGTCTCACTTTGAGGACACATTATAACGGACTATTCAGATAAATATTATAATAATGACATTATTCCCATCGTACAGTTTTTAATTCACTACACTTTCCACATTTTAAGAATTCACTATTATTAGCTAGGTGATATCTGTTTATATTTTTAATAAACATAAAGTTGTGTTTTTAAATAACTGAAAACTACTTTTAACAAAAGTATTTTTTTTAAAAAAAATATACTTAGTGGTCGTCGTTCCTAAATACAGAGGGATGCGTTCACCTTTACTGCGGTCTTGGCAATCCATCGCGGCGTGGCGGAGCACGTATTCCCTAGCGTACCTTGAGCGCGCTTAATAAATCAGCTCCAGGAAGTAAATGCAGATCTGGTAGCAAAACTGACTTCCTAGTTTACGCCTTTTAAGTTGAATAATTATGTATAGTTTATGTTTCCCAACGTTGATTTCTTCTTTTTTCCCGGGTGTCTGGATTAATCTTATATTTTGTGATGTGGCCACTTCCTCTATAACAATCAATATTGGCATTTTTTTTATATCCCGCGGCGGGGATTGAGCAAGCGGTTTTGTTGCATTGTGTGTTTTAATATAACTTTCTAATCTGTTGTCAATTTCGTCTCTATTCTATTTCAAAACACGGCGTATTATGAAGGAAGATTTGTCCCATTCATTTGAAACGATGAAAAGATTTTCCACACACACAATAGTCTGGTATTGAACGCACTGGTCACATGACTGCTTCCAACAATCGCTGGCCAGACAAGCTTAACATACGAACCTCAGCCTCCAGTATATTGCCCAGTGTGCGGTCCTGTTACTATGCATCTACTGTGATATAATTGCACTGTATATTATTATAACTATTATTCAGCTCTGAGTGGTAGCATATTGCTCATAGGTTTCTGTAGTCTCAGACTGAAAAGCTTATTACCTACAGAACACGATGTTATATTGTCCCACATATTCCCATGGCGTCATTAGAGGATCAAACTGTATGTTCTTGTAATGTTAAGTGTTATTAATAATCTCAGACCAGGGGTTAGATTTATCAAAACTATTAAAAAGAAAATGTGGAGGTGTTGCCCATAGCAACCAATCAGATTCCAGCTATCGTTTATAGAAAGTACTAGATAAATGATAGCTAGACTGTGATTGGTTGCTATGGGCAGCACCTCAACTTTTTCTTTTTAATAGGTTTGATTAGTACACCTCCAAGACTTACAAGTAGGGGGACTTGGCGATTGCCTAGGGGCGTGATGTGGAAAGGGGCATGATGTAATGCTGGTCAACCCCACTTTATCACTAGCCCACAATCGATCTCTGTTCAAGCACCATGCCAGGTGTTCCAAAGTTCTCAAGTCATCTGGAACGTCCTTACACCTTACACGCAGCGTCTCCAAACAGTGCATATACAGACGGTATAACGTTAGAAGAATATTTGCCTACTTTTCATACCGCTTCACAGAGAAAATGCTTCCCAAAAAAGATGTGGGTGTGGCTTGATGATGAGTAGGAAGGGCAAATAATGTGCTATAAATCAATTAAATATAATAGAAAACTAAATAAATTGAAAGAATGGCTCAAGACACTTCGCTTGAGACTCAAGTGAAGTCCTACTCAACCCCTTCATCCAAACCAGCTCAACCCCATCATCCAAACCTTCCCAGTCCCTCCATCCAAACCTTCCCAATCCCTCCATCCAAACCTCCCCAATCCCTCCATCCAAACCTTCCCAATCCCTCCATCCAAATCTTCCCAATCCCTCCATCCAAACCTTCCTAATCCCTCCATCCAAACCTTCCCAATCCCTCCATCCAAATCTTCCCAATCCCTTCATCCAAACCTTCCCAATCCCTTCATCCAAACCTTCCCAATCCCTCTATCCAATCCTGCACAACCCCTCCATTGAATCCTGCCCAACCCCTCCATCCAAATCTTCCCAATCCCTTCATCCAAACCTTCCCAATCCCTCCATCCAAACCTTCCCAATCCCTCCATCCAAACCTTCCCAATCCCTCAATACAAACCTTCCCAATCTCTTCATCCAATCCTGCCCAACCCCTCCATCCAAACTTTCCTAACCCCTCCATCCAATCCTGCCCAGCCCTTTTCACCAAATCCTTATGGTTTAAGCGTAAATTGCATCCAATTCAACATAAGGCCCTAGATTGTTTAGAAATCACACTAACTCAGCCAGCAAGGGTCCGAAGGGATGAGATCCGGAACCTGAAGGAAAACTAGGGTTATTCCAGAGTGAAATAATTGGAAAAGGGGAGGGATATAAGGGATAACTCCTAGAATAATAGTCCCAGATTAATTAGGAAAATATGCACTTTATGGAGCAGATTCAAATGGGCGTGATGTTCCAGAGAACATCACGGCCATACAATTTTACCGTTATTATGGTAAAAAATAACGCCCATTTTTGCTCGCACCTCTATGGGGCGCGAGCAAAAATTAGCGTTATTTCTGTAAAAAAAAATTCAAGTGAGGTTCTCTCGCGGCCGTTCCGGAGGCACCTCGCGCTGATTTTTTTTGTACAATTGAATTACCCCCAATAACACATATTTGTAACTCTCTATTAGGGGTTTTCCGCTCTCTTCTGCCACCTGAACCAACGCTCCCTCCCCTAACACCCTACTGTAGTGCAGTACAAGGTGAGCAAAGCAGGGACAGTAGGGGAGGGTGATTCCTATTTCCCCCACTGGTGGAGTTTATGGCAAGTGAGGTGAGAACCTTGTTCTAGGATTGTGTCTACTCATGGGAAGATTACTTTCCTATAAAAAAAGCAACAAAAAAACCTACTGATTGACAGTAAACAGTATACAGTATATAATTACTTAATAAATAGGGACAGGTTTCCTAAGAAGTATTGTAGAGGTGATGTACGACTGACAGCTGAAAAATAACCATATAATTTACAGGTGATTATCACAGTATAACAGTTACTCATGTATTATAAATGGCTGCTCAGAGCTGCATTAAATATGTGTTTGCAAATCCAGGAGGCTCCTCATTCCTCCACTACAGCCAAGATAAAATCTGCGCATTCTGTGTATAATTATGAGTTCTGTACACCCAACCTTTCCCCCTCTTGTCCCGTGGGGATATCTCAGCATCATTAGTCCTGAGCCATTCCACTGATTCCGCTGACACTGTCACCGAGCTTCTCCTTGTAGAGGTTCCAGCTGAGCCAGAGAACTTTACAAGAACCATCATTCTTTTGCTCTTGTGCTAATCTCACCAGCGCACAAAGCCCTCGCTCTGCGTGTTGGCACTATACATAGTATGGCAGAGAATTAGGAAAACACAGAATAGATTTCATAATGACAATAATTTCAGGTGAACCCAACAGACCGTAATCATCTGCACAAGGATAAGTAACACTAATATTCAGCAATGTTGTTGAGGCATTCCTATCCCCGTCGCAATTACACTTGTAACGGGTAACATGCTAGACCAGGTTTGATGCAGTAAATAGACAAATACCACAGCTACTCCAATCAGCATTGGATATGTACCACAAGGTTCTCCGGGATCCTTTAGAAATATTCCTTACAAAGCAGCTCCAGAACACCTACCCTGAGACTGGGAAGCCTGGAGATGGATTTTATGGTATGAGCTTGTGTCAGATTTACTTTCTATTTTGTTAGTTTTGGATAATAAAACAATACAGGGCCTGATTCGTTAAGGAGCGTGAATGGCGTCACATTGCGTATTTTGCGCACAATTACTCTGCACATGGCCAGAACTGGACCAAACACCATAGAATGCAGAAATGTCTAATTCATCTTCGAGCGCAAAGGTCCCTTACTACAGACTACGAGTTCAGTGGCGGCAGGAGGAAGGGTAGAGGCATTTGCACATAGTCAATGTACAGTAAGGGCGTGCCAAGTTCGTGTGCTCGCAGCAGCGCCTGATTCAGGCTTTGGGCATCTCTATGGTACGTGATTGTCAGTCATATCACTTACACTAAGTGTGTATGTAGACTTTGGCGCATCTTAAACTTCTGACTCCATATGCCTGGAGAGGCGAAACTGGGGCAAACAAAGAGGTCCTAGAGTGTGATTTCCAAATGCTTAAATTTAGGAAACAAGCAAAATAACAAAGAAACAAACACCAGCAATTTGTTTACAACTGAGTACAATTACTCCTCTAAACATTTTTAAGGGGTATTTCTATCCAAAAGAATATGGCATTATAGCCAGGCCCGGCGCTCCCATTAGGCAAGGTTAGGCACTTGCCTAGGGCGCCGGGCTCTGGAGGGCGCCCTCCAGAATGAAAATTACTTTAAAACTGTGTGGCGACCGCTGACCATACCTGTCACGGCCGCCGCACAGCATTCAGATGCACGGGGGAGGGGGGAAGAGGCTATTGCTCACCACCGCCGCCTCTCTGTTCCGTCTCCTCCCCTCCGCTCACTAGTGTTAGTGAGTGGAGGGGAGGAGACGGAGCAGAGAGGCGGCGGTGGTGAGGTAAGGAAAGACGGGGTGAGGAGGGCGCCATTTTTGCAGGGGGGGGGGGGGCGCGATTTTTTCAAAATGCCTATGGCGCCATGGACCCTAGTTTAGCATTGGCTAAACTTAACCGTAACAACTCGTAGCAGAGGATCTCCATATTATGACATAAACCCAAAACGAAAGTGTCATGATGATTTTTCTCATCTAATTAAATCTGTAAAACATTATTATTTTGAATAGTCATGTAAATAAATACCTGCAAACAATTATAATATGACTCTTTTTAAGGGAACATAAACATACCATGGGAAGGGTCTCTAAATTTGATAAGGTGATATAACATGATTTTAGAATCCCCACTGGACTATTGTTAAATTTGGCCCCTTTATACCAATGGACAGTAAGCATCATCAGTTTCAGCAATCAACATTACCAAGGTTCCATTTAATAGTGACAGCCTTATGCAAAGATCAGATTACGACGTACAGCACAGTCTGCGTCAGCTTGCTGATTTCTGGATGGCAAGCCATGCTGGGACTTGTAGTCCCACCATAGACTGTCAGTGTGGTTAAACATATTGGTAACAGTTGAAGAACCACAGTCTTGTATGTGTACTACAGCTGGATACAGAGTGTACCAAGAAGTCACCAAAACATAAATAAAATGATAGAAATAGTTGCATAACTCACTGAAAATGGAACATATGAAAGAGAATAGATGTGTTACACAGCTGTGTTTGTGCACAATAATGTGTTTACCTGGTTACTATATTGCCATCCACTTCCCTGAGTGCAGCTTGCCATGTACAGGAAACTATCAGATGGATCTAGCAGAGTGTTCCTAAATCTTTACTACTTGGTTACTCACCATAGTCTGAATCTTCCTATATTGAAAAACTGTCTCCCATTAACATGCAGCGGTAGCCATTTTGTAGAAGCTCAATCCAATTAAACACTATGCTCTTGGCACAACAAAAATGTCTCCCATATTGGAGACAGGGCCGGAGGGAATTATTGTTATATACCTGCTAACTCTGTGATTTAAGCATGGGAGGTTTTCTAAATAGCAGAAAACCTCCCTGGGAAGCAGCAGGCAAGGATAGGACAAGTACAGTAAGGGTAGTATGTTCACGTAATTGTGACTCAAATAGACTTTGACGCAGATTCATAGCCTGCGCTGTTGGTAATTTGTTAGGCAGCAAAAAGCATTGCTTTTCCTTGCAAACTGACACCATCTCAGGAAGGCGTTATCTTACCTGTCTCTATGGGGTCCACTGAAGCCAGAATGGGTTTGTGTGATTCCCCACAGGATTAAATCCTATGCGAATGCGCAAACTTTAGCCGCACAAGCGTAGTTCAGGTTCGGCAATCGCCGGCTGCACTTTGCAGTGATACTCAATGAGCGGTACCGCTGAACATTAATAAATAGACCCTTATATCATGTAAGACTAGCTCTCTAGGTCTTTATTTCTCATCAATATTCTATGATACTATGTAAGAGCTCTGCCTGTACTTCCTGTAACAATACATTTATTAATGGTTGTACATCCTAGCATGAATTTTCACACCAATACAAATGTAAACATTTCCATTATGCTGGTGCCTTGGGAAAATTATTTTTTGCATGGATTTTTATTATTAAAAGTTATTAACAAAACAATAAGCATTTTACTGCAAATTCCTTGTGCTGCAGTATCTGTTAATAACCTATAGGTGGTGTCAATGCCACCAAAACTACACCACAGACAGCCGTATCATTTAGTCCTACATAAACCTTGGATTTTACCTTCTCCTCTCCGTACCATAAATCTAATTTAAAAAAAATGGTACATTGTTTTCCAGCGGAGTAAATTGTACAGATCGTCCATAGTTATTTTTTCAGATTTTAAATATCATCCATTGCTAAAGCCTTCTGCTAATGTTCTGCTAATGTTGTGATTTCTGGTACCTGGTGCTATAAACTGCAATCGGGATGGCTGTATTTACTATATACACTTACTATAAATAATTTGCTATCTGCTCAGTCTATGATTTTTTCTTAGATTATCCTATAATTTAAAACTCAGTTACAGTTTTTCTCCCAGAGGACTCAATTATGTCTCATAAGGCTTAATTTATAGCATTAAATGTTGAAAAGGCCACTTGCAAGGGAAAATATTGCGATTCGCGTGTCTTATTTTGCCAGGCAACAAGCCACTTACTTGCTGAAAGGATAGTTGAACTGATTACTTTAGGCCGCCTGGAATTTATGAAGAAAAGACAGTATCCCTACTCTAGTGCATTACACAAAATCCCTGTGATGTGCATAAAACTGCTGCTCATTTGGCCATAAAATAGTACCCGGTTACTAATGACACGGTGGATATCATTCACCAAGTCTACTGGATACGCACACCAAAACATCTTGGGGAAGATTTACTAATACTTCTGAAAAGGAAAAGTGGAGATGTTGCCCATAGCAACCAATCAGATTCTTCTAATTTTCTAGAATGTACCTGTGATAGCTACAATGCGATTGGTTGCTATGGGCAACACCTCCATTTCCTTTTTAGAAGGTTTATAAATCTACCCCCTTGGGTTTGTACTGATGGGTCTAGACAGTTTTCCCCAATGCATTTCAGGATTCACGCCTACTCTCTGCTCTTGAGAGATATTTGCACAAATGATTAGAGCACCTACATTTGCGGGGAGGCGGAGACATCTGAAGAGGCGCGTTGTGCAAATGTTACATCAACGTCTAACCTCCTACCACCTCATCACCACTCCATTCATTACATTCATTTTTCCGTTCTTCTATTCAAATACTGCTTGGTTTATGGCTTAAATTATCATGAGAGTGAGGGGACTTGAGGGCTGTCTTATATGCAGCACTTTTGTGCATTAGAAGAATTTTTTTATTTACAATGGGCCTAGAAACACAATTCTCCGCCAAGTTGTCTTGAAGATGCAAAATGCGTCCCAATTAAAGAGCTGGTACAAAATTCAAATCCTCACACAGTGTGAAAATGGTTATGCACCGTTTCACACAGCACGGAACATCTCTAAAAATGCCCCCTCATAATCCCTTTATTTCAACAATCTTGCTCCATAAAATGAAATCTCGTTTGCGTACTGCTCCACAAAACAAGACGCACCTGCGCGCCTACCCACACTTTCCAAGGAACACCCTTGTTTCACCCAACTCCTCCCCTCGGTCTATGCAAACGTCAGCTGCTCTGCAAATGCCACCCTCTTGCTCCACATACCCACACATACTGATGTCAATATAGACACGCCAGCATTGAGGCATTCATTACCTCCAAAGGGGATTTTTGGCTGAGTCTCAGCCGTTTTGAGTTCCAGAAATTAGACAGCAGGCCTGATTCATGTTCGGATACAAGTTGCATTTAACAAAAAACATATTCAAATCGAAGCGGATCTCAAGCATGCATTTCGATTTGATCTCAAGCATGCATTTCGATTTGACTCGATTTACTAAACAGCGGGTTTGAAAAAGTGGAGACGTTGCCTATAGCAACCAATCAGATTCCAGCTGTCATTTTGTTGAATGTACTTGTGATGAAATGAGTTTGATAACACCGTAACCAGCCTGTCCCTTGTTTCTCACAAAATATGGATTATAGCAAGTTCTTTTTATAGCCCTTGCTTTTGTTCCCCAGCTCAACAGAGTAGAACTGCAGTGTCTAATTACATGTGAATAAGTGGACACTGTAGTTATGCCTAGATAAGAGACTTCTTCACTCCATGTTACCCATTGTAAAAACGTGTTTGTTGTTAATTCAGTGATGCTGTTATGCATTGTTCTCAAATTGAAGCCAGGTGGATTATGGGTAAGGATCGGGTGGTGTCCAGGATACAGGTGAGGGGGCTGGAGCTGCATTCATTCTCCCCCCTCCTTTCTCTACAGGAAGCATGGAATAGCTGGGGACCCTGTGACATCACAAGGGGGTTAATTTCAAGAGGGGTTAACTGATATCTGATATTTGGAGGTGGGGAAGGCCAATTAGTACCCATTGTCCCCCACAGGACTGCCTGAGACATTCTGTCTGGGAAACCACAGGCGAGCCACTGTAGAATAACAGCTTATCTCCATTCCCCCTCCAACCTCTTAGTCCAGCACTCACCAATGTTTAAGAAGGAGAAACCCAGGGGCTTGCCCAGGGAGAGGAAAACACTGTGGAAACTTGACCCTAGATATAAGGAGCCACTCCAGTGGGGGAGATGATGTTCATTCTGTGATTTGATTACTGGAAGGTGCAAGATCTGGTGTTGAGTTGCCGTTCTCTACCAGTGAAATACATTAGCAGATCCATGGTTCGTGAAGTCAGGACAGCCAGGTGACTAACTCCTTAAGCTAGTGGTGTAAGGGACAGATAATGTGGTGAACCTGCCTGGCATTTATTTACTGTGTGTATATAATATTCTAGTGATTGTTTTTATTACAATAAATGTATCGTTTTACTTTCTAATTGCATTTGGCCTAGGAAGGCACCCCTGGTTGGCCAATCAGCTAGAAGTGGATATAATTGGGCCAGAAAACCCGGTATCTTCACAGTACTAAATAAATGAGAACTAGAATCTGATTGTGTGCTCGGTGTAAGTACACTCTGCCTAAACGGTACTTGCCTTATCCAGACAGAACAGAGTGCAGTATACACACAAACATTATGTGCAATATAAGTTCACAAAGATCAGAAAATATTCTCTTATAAAAATAAATGAACAACTCTTAACAGTATAGTCATTCATATAAATATGGATTTTCAAAGAATTTTATTTACATTTTTTTTTACATTCAGTACATAAATGAAGATACTTTAATGCGTACTGTACATACATGTATAATGTGTTTTTACAGTCATCTTCCTTGCATACACATGTGCTATCTAATATAAAGACTATGCCGTGACAGTTACCACTATCAGTTGGCACGGACGACTGCCCTGTAGTTGGTGCCAATGATACGGCTGAACCAAGGCATATTTGCGTGAAACCCAGGACAGGAATCGGCCGCATCCACATCGGTACGTCCTTGGCGCGTCCTTACTGGACTACATTCATCAGCCCCTCAAGTCATAGGCACTCCTAAGCGTCATTTGTGTTGAGACAGGAATTGCGTGCAATTGCGTTCATTGGCGTAAGGTTCGTTTCTGGCAATGTGCAAAGCTATTTTAGGCTACACAAATGGACTTATGTCCGTACGTGAGTCAGATGAAGAAACAGTTGAACATTCCAAATAAAATGCCAAACAAAAAAATACATCAGAGAAAGGAATTTTTTCCCAGCATTGTGTTTCTTCCACAATGTATGTTCCCTAATCAGAGCAACAGAGCGGGAGTTAATAATATGAGTCCAGATTTAACTTTCTCACTGTGAAGAGTTCAAAGGAAAAACATACAGTCCTCCTACTCCAGTCTGTCAAGCGGTGACCGTCAGACCAGCCAGAAGCATAGAGGGAGCTGCAAGAGACTTTGCATTTGTGAACTGCTCTGTAATTTCGGTGTCAGTGCTAAAATGTTAGGTCACTTGTTTCAATGAAAAAGAGGCAGGAAATAAATGCGCTGGAGCTAAGCGCTCTGCACTTTACCTGACAGAGTGAACTAATGAGAAAATATCTCCAAACGACACATTTTCCTGCAGCCGGTTTGAGGGATGCATCAATCGAGTCCAAATGCCACAACGCCGAGCATTCTGGGAGCTGTGGCTCATTTGTTTTTCTGCCAGTTTCTTACTTGGCTTAGTTAACCGAAGCTTTACAGTAGCCTGAACTATTCAAATCTAGATGCCAATATTTTTTTTTCTTAGAAAAATGTAATAGCTAACAAGCTGTTTATCTGTTTGCCTTCCGGCTTATTTCAATCTTAACGATTCACTTATATATTCCATTACAGAACACATTGAGAGCTGTACCTACAGATGTTTAGGAGAAGCACAATAGGTAATTGGAAAAAGAAAACCCCTTCTAAGTGGTACCTGAAATCATTGAGCGGTTTTATTTCAGATGACAGAGGAATTCTGAGCGCTAGCAGAGTTTCACTTTATTATAGACTGTGATTAGCTGACAGCTGTCCCTGATTTGCTGAAACAGCCGCGTTTTAAAAGATTTGTCAATAGAAAGGACTTGTAATATATCAGCTAAAGCCCTAACGAAACTCATCCCCAACCAAAGCCTCAATGTGGGGTACAGGAATTGTATTGGTTCGTTAAACAATCTTTTTTCCGCAGACTCTTGGTTAACGTTCAATCAACTGCAAAAGAGATTCAACCTACCTGTCAATGACTTCTACAGCAACCTTCAAACTCAACAGTGGGTCGCGGGAATTATTAAAACTAACAGATCCCTTTCCCTGCCCCCAGACCCTGTCCTCTCTAGGCTCACTAAAGACACGGGGAAAGGAGGCATTATTCTGGGGACCAAAGGTTCATCCCCAAAAATTCAACCTCCACCACAACTACATTGGGAAGAAGATATGAATCCTATACTTACGACTAGTCGATAGCAAAAGATTTATATGGGAACAGACTTTTTATTACCTCCCATAGATCTTCCAAATGTTTATACCTCTCCGAGATGCTGGTCAAACTGCTCAATGGACTATGGGGTATATTTAACAAATTGTGATGGTGCACTAACGTGCACTTAACATAGAATCCATGCCCCGATGTGTCCCCCGCATTATTATTAAAGATGCATCGCAGCAGATATCGTGGATATCTGCTGCTTTGCATTCTGCTTAGTTTTGGGGAGCAGTCACCATTCAACAGTATGGTGAATGCTCCCTCTTGCAATCTAACAAGTTCCGAAAAATAGATTTTTTTTGGGAACTTGTCTTGATAATGTACCCCAGCTGAAGCTGGCGTACATTATCATATATGAGAAATCTCAGTGTTGTCAGCTCTGCTCCGAAGAGCAGAGCTGGACAGCGCATGTGTGGAGGGATCGTGTGATCCCTCCCTGTCACTCACCGCTCTGTCTCTGCAAACTATAGTTGCAGAGAGCGAGGGAGATGTTTGTGCGCATGTGAACTGCACATGCGCAATTGCTGAAAGAAGAAGACTGAAGATGACGAGGAGGTGATCCAGGGACATCGCGCTCTGAAGAGGGGGGTAAGTATGATTTTTTTTATCACAGAAACAGCAGTTTTTCGGAACTGCTGTTTCTGTGCTGGGTTGTACATAAATGTGAGAAATAGTTCAATCCTTATCATTGCGATAAGGATTGAAAACTATTTTTCACTTTATGTTAATATTGATAAATGTGCCCCAATATCTCACCTCTGATAGATTGCATAAAATGTGGCGCCAACCCATCGAAATAGTGTTGGCGCCAATGCAGCGAGACGGGAACTTCACTACACATTTTCTGGAGCTGTCTGGTGTTCCACCTTCTATGACAGGATGTTTTTTAATCTGGTAAATACGTCCCTTAATATTAACGTGGAACCCTCACCGGATATCGTACTTGTTGTTCTTATTCTGAGTTAATTCCTAAACAGTCTAGATACATGTTGGGCAATATCCTCACCGCAACCCGTGCGGCCATAGCCCAAAATCAGAAAATTCTTTACCTCCAACCTTGCATAAAATAATGTCTAAAATCCAGTTTAGTTTCCATATGCAAACTTTATTTACATCCTATTCAACTTCAACTTCCTTTCCTATTATTAAATGGTCTCCTTGGCATAAATATGTAACCAATGGAGAAAGCTTAACGTCACCCGTCCCTAATACTGTCTCCGAATCCCTACCTTTTAGTCTAAACGAGCGGCCACAAACCTTGAAATACAATGGGCTTACGTTTGTTACTGGTTTAAATGCTTATTATAGAAAAACGTGTATCACTTGCTCAATAGCCTTATAATTTATGGTTTGTCTCCCCTCTGTGTTCCCCGCTGTTTGTTACCCTCCCCTCCCCTTCTTTATTTTCTGTGCTCTTAATGTTTCAAAAAATTTTCTCAATTAAAATCACTGATTGAAAAAGATTTGCAAAGACAATGGGGTAAATGTATCAGGCTGAGAGTTTTCCGGTGGATTTGAAAAAACAATCAGATTCTAGCTATCATTTATTTAGCACATTCTGCAAAATGACAGCTAGAATCTGATTGGTTGCTATAGGCAACATCTCCACTTTTCAAACGCGCCGGAAAAACTCTCAGCTTGATACATCTACCCCAATGTCTTTGTGTTGTGATAACAATTTGAAGGGTATCATGTCCTATGCTAGATGTGGGAGAGTGTGTAGGGACGCGTTTGGTTCTTTCCAAAATCTGGGCTGACACGTTTTGCTGTATCAACTACTCTTCATAAATAAATTCCACTGCATGGATTGGTGGATTGATACACAGGCCCGAGGCCAGTGCCGTGATATTACAGCAACGCATATGAATGCATTCTTCGGTATTTGCCCCTTATCAGATCCCATTGGCCCACTGTCTTATTGATGTGGGAGGAACTTCAGCTGTCACTAATGGAGTGTGGAGGAAATTATTTTATTTTTTAACAGTTGCAGTAGACTGTCAGGGTAACACTGAACAGTGGATTTTACCTCCATGGTTCATAACTGAACATTTTTATTTTAGAGTTTAGATAACAACCTCTGTCATGTCTATAAAAATAATTTTAAGATGAAATTATTATTTTTTTTCATTTAAATATATGCCAATTCTATAGTTTATTTTAGGTGTTCCTCTAAACCATGACCATTTTATCTTATTATACATTTAACCTACATTACTTGAAAATAACTTTAACATTGAGTCATTCTTTTAGAATATGACTTACAGCTAAAATAACTTTTTAAAAGGACACTAGACACTTTTTTTTAACGCTTTCTCATATGATTTATGTAACGGAGGTATAAAAAGAATAAACATTTATATAAAAATGTGTATATAACATAGTTTTATGTAGATTATGTGATAGCACCTTCTGCAAACAGCAGTTTAACAGCCCACCTGAATCACCCCCATTGTTCTTGTGGTATTGTCCTTTCAGAACATTCCTATGTATGCTAAAAATCCCATCACCTCTCTCTGTTGTTTTATTACTAGCAGGAGAGACCTTTGCTTTAGTCTCCTGGACAAAACCATGATACAATACAAGGGGTGCAAATTAGTTTACTATTTTGCACATAAAATAAATACTGTCTGTTTTTCCATGTAGCACACAAATACTTGATAGCTTTTTTTTGTACACTGAAATGTAAAGTTGATCTAGGACGTGCCCTACCCCAACTTTAAATCTGTCCCCACATTTTAAATGTACCTCCCCCTCCAATGCGACATGGTTTTGCCAAGGTGCAAAGTTACTCTTTTTTTTTTTTTGCTTTCCTTTGCTTAATGAATCAGGCCTGAGGTGCGTTATTTTTAAAAACACGTGGGGTTAAATGTATCAAGCTGTGAGTTTTTCGGCGGGTTTGAAAAACCAATCAGATTCTAGCTATCATTTATTTAGTACATTCTACAAAATGACAGCTAGAATCTGATTGGTTGCTATAGGCAACATCTCCACTTTTCAAACCCTGCCGGAAAACTCTCTGCTTGATACATTTACCCCCTGGAATGGGTATATGCGCGTCCATATTCAACAGGGAGCGGATGTTAAGATACGTGATGAATACGGGTCTAGGTCTGCTCTGATCTACTAGACAGGACACTTTAGGATACGTCCAATACATATGTGGAATATAAAGTCACAAAAGTACAGAGGAAAAAAAACACTATTCAATTAATGTTACTTGTTAATAATATAAGTGTATAGGCATTAATGACAAAGCTTCCAAAAGAAAGAGTTTTTTATTTATTTATTTTTCCCATGATAAACATTCATTTGGATGTTATGAATGTCTACTGTATATAAAAAAAACGTTTTACAGTTGCCCCTGATTGCAAACACATGTTATAGCTGTATGCACAGCCATCATCACTAGTAATCGACACTTAGACTAGACCTGTAGCTGGAGCAAGAGATTCGGCTAAGAAACAAGTACTTTTGAGATGCCCAAACCCTGAATCCGACCATGCTGTGTGCGCTCCAGATTGGCTCACTCTTACTGTACAATGACTACGGCAAATGCTCCTACCCACCCCGTTCCCTCCCCGTAATTTTAAGCTGTCGTAAGTATCCTTTGCACTAGATTAACTGGAAGTTTTTGTGTTCTGTGCGGTATGGTCATGCGCGGAGTAATTATGCGCATTAGACGCAAAAAAAAACAAGCCAGTTTCGCTCCTTAATGAATCAAGCCCCAAATGTACTTTCCTAAACACAGCACAAATATAAATGGAATATTCTGAGGTTAGTATCCCTTTATAGCAAGGATGAAATGTAGGTTGTTTCTACATAGTATTAGGTCAGAAATACAATGAGATGGTAACGGGAGCACTTCACCAGGGAAATCATTTTGGAATGTGAAAATTCATTGAGTTGATTTGCAAGAGGAACTTTTTGGTTTATTTTTATGATCAGAATAATATTTGTTGAATATCTCTCCCAAGGAGCATTCTAGACACAGCTGGAATAATCTTATGTAGATCATTTCTACCACCGGTCAGGATCCCTGTAAATCCTTATGCGAGATGTGTGATGTTCAGGAACATGAAAACGTTCTGCGGTGATGCTGCCGCCAGCGGTGGGATTAGATGGTCTAGGAACACTTAGCAAAGCTTTCATGTAGTCTTTGCACCCAGCATTGAACCAGAACCAGAAGGCTGATCTTTAAAACACAGAGGAAGAGAGGGTTTAAGCTTATCTCTCTATAGGCCTATAGAAATATCTTGTGGGAAAGCAGAATTCTTTAGCTGGCCAGAAAGTATCTTAACCTGGTTATAGGTCCAAAGGTGGAACAATACTTCGTCGAGCCCCATTGCAAAAGTTGGGTTTAGGCCTGACGATGTGGTCCGTCCTCCTGCCCTCACTCCAGGGCTGGTAGGACACTACATCACTTGACCACTGGGCATGATCATAATGCAGTTAACATCTCTTTGAAGGTATGCGGGAGAGAGTGACAACCCTGTGATTTGTGGGAGTGTTCGTGCCACCATCAGGTTGGGGTGTACGAGAAGTTTTTACTGGGCCTGAGAGTTTAAAAGTGCGAACTGAATGCCCGGGTGAAATAAAACAAACCAGTCGGTTTGAGAGCTAATGCAAGGAGCTATGTTTAAGTGATGATAGTGTGAGTCATGTACCCCTTCAGCTCTAATGCTCTTCGTGTAGAGTCCAGTGAAGAGATGACAGCTCTGGTAAATGCTGCTAGATCCTCAAGCTTTGTGTGGTTGAGTTCCGAGAGGGAGGCACCGGAATCCGGTGGTAGTGATGATGATGACGCTGTAGAGAGTCGGGAAAATAAGCTTTAGCGAACCACTAGGTAACTGGCTTTTTCCCTGTCCTGTCATCGGGTGATATTACAGTGCGTATTCGCCCTGAGAGACACCTGTGGAGCCTGAGACTGCATCCCCCTGTGTCCTGAGTGTAACTGAGGGTGGGAGGAGGTGAGCTGGGAACCAGAGTGGTGAAGAGGCAGAGAAGTGAGTTAAGTGACAATCCCAATGTCAGCTCTTGAACCAAGTGTCATTATTGCCAGTATCTAAGTAAACAATGATGTTGTGTAAAGTTTAGACATGTAACTACTACCTTGTTTATTTTCATCAAATAGAGACTGTTTACATGAAGGCAAGAGAGACTGAGGTAAAACCTGTGTGGTAGCCCCGAGTGCACTTTAAAGGTAAGTGCTGAGCTGGGCCGCTGAGGGTAATCATCATCATCATCAGCTATTTATATAGCACTAGTTCTGCAGCGCCGTGCAGAGAACTCACATCACTCCCTGCTCCATTGGAGCTTACAGTCTAAATTACTTAACATACACACACAGAGAGAGAGAGACTAGGGTCAATTTGATAGCAGCCAATTAACCTACCAAGCAGGTAGGTGGTGGAGTGTTGGAGGAAACTGGAGCACCTGGAGGAAACCCATGCAAACACGGGGAGAACATACAAACTCCTCACAGATAAGGCCATGGTCGGGACTCAAACTCATGACCCCAGTGCTGTAAGGCAGAAGTGCTAACCACTGAGCCACCATGCTGCCCGTGATTCCTCTTCTTAGGCCACCCCTGGGCTGTGCTCCTAGCCTCGGGGTGTGTGACCGGGTGGACCTCCCTCCCCCCCAAGGCTGAGCACACAACCTAGGTGATAGCCGATGCTATGTACACAGTCTAGGTAACTGTCCGTGCAGACACACATGCGCACAGCTGTAGATAACTGGTAAAGCAGTGAGCTACCTGTTACTGCTCTGGGCCAGTATCGCAGCAAAGTATCGCAATGTTTTATAGATTGCAGTGATACAGCATTTTTAAAATCTTAATAGCAAATAGGTCCCTGGAAGATAAACCAGGACAGAGAATCTAAGCAGGAAATAAATGAGAAAATAACACAGAAAATTACAATTGGGCAGCACGGTGGCTCAGTGGTTAGCACTTCTGCCCCACAAAGCTGGGGTTATCAGTTTGATTCCTAACCATAGCCTTATCTGTGTGGAGTTTGTATGTTCTCCCCATGTTTGTGTGGGTTTCCTCCGGGTGCTCCGGTTTCCTTCCACATTCCAAGAAACATACTGGTAGGTTAATTGGCTGCTATTAAATTGACCTTAGTCTCTCTCGGTCTGTCTGTGTGTATGTTAGAGGATTTAGATTGTAAGCTCCATTGGGACAGGGACTGATGTGAGTTCTCTGTACAGCACTGCGGAATTAGTGGCGCTATATAAATAGATGATGATGATGATGAATTGTAGATCGAGATTCATTTATACATTTACTGCCAAACATATTTTTTCAAACAGATGTAATTCCGTTATGACGTTAATATATTTGGAAACCTCCAAGCAAAAATCCTAGATTCAACCCAAGGTTTACATTCCTCCGAACATTATGAGTCTGAGAATCAAGATATTTTGGGGCAGTTGGAAGGACCTGGAAGTGGGTGCACTTTGCACCACATAAGTGCATTGCTGTAAATAGAAAATGTGTAGGCGACTTCAGGGTTCGTAATGACCCTTAACACTTGCTGTAGACCATGTTTCGAATCCCATTATCAGCTCCCTTTGACTTTCATGGTAACTCATTGACCAAAAACGTATATGTTTGGCATCAAATAAACTACAACGAAAATTTATGTGCATGTATTAATGTGTATGTGCGCCATAAAAAAAAATAGCAAATTATGAACTGCACCATCTTTCTGGTTATTCGTCATTGATCCACGGGCTGTATGTTGTGCAATTTTCTATATATTGTCCATTATGTTATTTTAAGTATTTGCCATGACATTGATCTGCACACAGCGGTGTGTGACATGAATCCTGGGTCCCATCAACCATATGAGAATTCATGAATGACTATGAATGCATCTTATTCATCCCACCATTTCTCCTTCCCAGGAAGACAGTTATGATGTGAGTGCAGGAGAGAGGGCTGATGTTTAGAGCAACCTGGGCATGCAGTGAGGCCATGTTAATTCTTCAGTTATTTAGTTATGTAGCAAACATTCAATGCAGTTGGAGATAATTCAGTTCTGCAGAACGAAGTCTGTTCCATACTCTGTGTCACAGTGCCCCCTACTGTCAGTTCTTATATCTCTGGCATCGATTCGGAAAGACTGACTTCACACAATGAGGAGCAGATGCCTTTATTTCTGGGCCATAAACACTTAAAAATAATGAGAGAGCAGGCAAAATGCTGAGAGGTGCAAGTTTTTTTTTTGTGGCGCAGGTGACACAGGCAGGAATTATATATTCTGTTTGTATAGAGCGTGAATGGAAACATCAATTACAATGGAAATAATAGAACATAATTTTAATATGCTTTGCTATGTTATATTTACAATTTGTAATACGGTTTAATAAGCGCTTCATTTTTTTATAATGATATTATATATTTATTACTATTTTCATTGCTATCATAATCATGAACATTATTATTATACTATTATTATTGTTGTTGATGTTATTTTTTATTATTAGTTCACGGTCGTTATTATAATATTCATCATATTTATTATTGTTATTTATTATTATTTTATAATCATTGTTATTTTGTTATATTTAATCATTTGCTATGATGATCTTCCTTTTAATAAAGTTTGTGAGTGTAACTGTTTTTTTTTTAGCTGCTATGGAGAATTTGCAGCAATATGCTGTTTCCTGAACAGTTCATGATTCGTAGGTAAACTCCATTCCCGCAAATACCCAGGAAGTAAAGGATCATTTCAGACTTAGGGGTAAATTTATCAATTGCCCGTAATGTAAATCCGACAGCTCTCAGCGGTTTGCCCTTCGATATTTAAAACGGCAATTTTATTAAAGGAGAATCCCCATGGACTGTGCCCTTAATAAAATTGCCGTTTTAAATTATGACCACTAAGAATGAGCAACTTTTTATAACAGACGATTGATTAACATACCGTCCAAAATTTAGTATTAGGATGAGAGCACTTTGTAAAGTTAAAATCCAAAACTTTACTTAGCCGAGGTGCAGCACTGCCCGAAATCCCGAACCCTTCAATCGCCCAGCACTGACCTCCTGTATACTTCCTATGCGGGTCTGATTCAGCAGTGTTGTGTTTTTTTTTACCTAACCTGTGTCGTTTCCATTCGCATGCACTTGGCAGCTCAAAAGGGAGGGGCATCGACAACAACCCTGCATGTTTGAAACAGGTTTGTGGAAGTAGTACATACCACATACATGTCTGTCCCCAGCAGCAGGGTATGGGGCGTGGCCATGTTGCAAAGGGGGCGTGGTCATGGCGTGATGGGCGGAACAGAGCCCTAAAATTGGGACTGTCCCATTGAAATGGGACAGTTAGGAGGTATGGTAGTATACAGGAGAGACTACTGGGCAGTCAGGGGCCTTGTGGGACATATAGATCGGGAGAACAATGCACGAGAGATAATACAGTAGTACATTATATTCAGATTTTCTGCCATAATCTCCACAAAGTGAATGATTCTGGGCTATATATACTGAGAGTAAAGAAAATTGTATAACAATTCAAGGCTGCACTGCGTCTAGGTAAGTAAGCATAGGCATAGGCAAACCGAGGGGGGGGGGGGGTTTCTAGTGCCTGGAAACCCCCCCTCCAAGCCTGGGGCACTGTATAATTGAGGTGGCTGGACCCTGCCCCCGCTTCACATGGCTCTGCTTGAAAAGTGAGAGCTGTGTGCACCTAACAGTAGTGCACGCAGCATTGCCCATGTATATTATGGGGATCGAAAGAGTTGGAGAGCAGCCAAGCACTGTCTAATATTACAGTCACGCCCCTGTGCATGCTGGTCACGCCCACTGGCGGCGTGGTGTGGAAACCCCCCTCTTTTTTCACACGCCCCCCATAAATTACATTTATTATGATGTTATTAATGTCTACTATACATAAAATACATTTTTACAGTTGCTCCTGATTACAAACACTTGAATCGGACGCTGCTGCGTGCGCTCCAGCTTGACACGCCCTTACTGTACATTGACTACCTGCATACGCCCAGTACCCTCCTCGTGAAATCATAGGCTGTAGTAAGGGTCCTTTATGCTTATTAAGATTAATTAGATGTTGCCGCGTTCACTGGTGTATCATCCGGTTCCGGGCGTGCGCAGAGCATTTTGACGCAAAATACGACACGTATCTTCATTTAGGTTCCTTAATGAATCAGGTCCGTTGACTGTACAATGAATGTGTTTCTCTCCTTTATTTTTCAATCAATAATTATTGGCTTTGTTCTTATTATATTGTTATAAATATAATCCAAACTACATACTTTTATAATGGAAGGAGTTTATTTGTGCTGTGTTGTAACCAGTGTATGGCCCTTTAATTGCATCTGACCTGTTCTGTTTGTTTGCTGTTAGTGGCCCTTGAGCAGTACATAGATCCTATCGGCTTGTTCTTCCCACACCTGGTACATACGGAGCAGTCTGTACACCGTGATCCTGCGCCTCATACAAAGAGGCCCTTGTAACACGTTTGTAGATATAAATAGGTGATTCGCCTGGAGTGAGGGTTATATAAGGATGTCTACATCAGCGATATTACAGGACATATAAATAAACCCTTCACAAGTAACAGGGACTGTATTACAGTGGTGGGAAGCTAAGTAGGCAGAGACATACAGGGAATTACTTTCAAGGTACATCCAGCAATTTATGAATGTATCTATATTGATCATTGTGCTCAATGCTCAGATTTGTCCCTAGAAAAGTCCCTATTGTTCATTATTATCCAAATACACAGTATAATGCCTCTTATTTTGTTTATTGTAGGTAATTCTCACTATATAAAGTGAATATTTATTAACATAAGTATTTAAAATGCCAAATAAAGTTACATTATAACCAAGTTTAAGAAACATGGTCTGATGTGCCCTGGGGCAACCACACATATGTGGGTTAAGCTCCTCTAGCACCATTCTGCAATGGTAAATAGGTGTTGCCAAAAACCTGTGGGCGTGGTTTGTGTAATGTGGGCGTGGTTTGTGTAATGTGGGCGTGGTTTGTGTAGTGCAGGAATGGTTTGTGTAGTGTGGGAATGGTTTGTGTAGAGTAGGCGTGGTTTGTGCAATGTGGGCGTGGTTTATGTAGTGCGGAAGTGGTTTGTGTAGTGTGGGCATGGTTTGTGTAGAGTAGGCGTGGTTTGTGTAATGTGGGCGTGGTTTGTGTAGAGTAGGCGTGGTTTGTGTAATGTGGGCGTGGTTTGTGTAGTGCGGAGTGGTTTGTGTAGAGTAGGCGTGGTTGTGTAATGTGAGAATGGTTTTACACAGCCAGTAAAGTGTATGGAGAATTCTTGTTTCAAATAGTTGTAATCAGACGTGTCCCAGCCCCATTTGATCAATATAGAGTGCAGTGACTTCTATAGCGACCTCTGTACAATAAAGATGTTTCGCAGTTTGTTTTGTTGTTTTCTGTTTTATGTACTAAAATTGAATAAAACAGTACCTGATTTAAAAAAAAAAGATGTTTCGCTAGTCTAACAATACAGAGAGGTCTTTAGTGACCAATTTACAATACAAGTAACTGATAGATAATGAAAAAGATATTCTAGTGGCTGATATACAATAAAATGGGCATTCTAGTGGCAAATATGCAATACAGACAGCATACTAATGACCAGTACACAATACATACAGCACTCTAATGACCAATACATAATACAGACAGCACGCTAGTGACCACTATATAATACAGACAGCATTCTAATGACCATTACACAATACATACAGCACTCTAACGACCAATACATAATACAGACAGCACGCTAGTGACCACTATATCATACAGACAGCATTCTAATGACCATTACACAATACATACAGCACTCTAATAACCAATACATAATACAGACAACACGCTAGTGACCACTATATAATACAGACAGCATTCTAATGACCATTACACAATACATACAGCACTCTAACGACCAATACATAATACAGACAGCATTCTAATGACCATTACACAATAAAAACAGCATTCTAATGACCAATACAGATAGTATTCTAGTGACCACTATGCAATACATACAGCATTTTAGTGACCAATACATAATACAGACAGCATTTTAGTGACCAATACATAATACAGACAGCATTTTAATGCCCAATACACAATGCAGACAGCATACTAATGACCAATACACAATAGAGACAGCATTCTAATAACCAATACAGACAACATTCTAGTGACCAATGTACAATACAGACTGCATTCTAACGAACACTATACAAAATGCAATGCACACTAGTGTTTAGGAACGAGCACAGTTACAACAGAATTTTGCAAAGGAACAGTCATTTTGCAGAGATGTGACAATTGCATCAATACAATCTTTGACTTCTGCTTTTCTTTATCAGTTCTGATTATTTGTATATTCAGCATTCTGCAGAAATTATAGCCTATAGATAGCGATGAAACAACAATGTTGTCAATTCATTCTGCTCTGTGGTGTGGGTGAATCACAATAAGGGATTGTCTGGAGGAATAAAAATGATAGGAATAAAATTGCTCCGAAAATGGTTTTAGTTAAAAAAAAATCTGAAAATGTTTTTCCTGTCAAAAATGTTTGGTTTTTAGATGAGAATCAGGCAGGGGCAGAATACAGGTACATAGGACAAACATGACCTGCAATGCACAAGTCGCTTTTTTTGTGACTTATTTTCAAATAAAACAAAAAATTCAAATAAAAACCTTCAACTGTAAACGTCCCATTAATAATAATATTATTATTGCTACTATTGATAAAAATAATTTTATTTTTATGGCGGTTTTCTCCCAATAGGACTTAAAAGGGCTTTTGAAGTATCGGTTCTGGTGAATGTATTTGTTTATTTTTTTGTTACCTTAGAGTCATAATTGCCAACAGTCCTTATTTCTGGCCGCTATAAGGGACGTAGCATTAAATGAAATCATATTCAATTTAACTCATTAACATATAATTAAA
This sequence comes from Mixophyes fleayi, assembly GCF_038048845.1. Taxonomy (NCBI): domain Eukaryota; kingdom Metazoa; phylum Chordata; class Amphibia; order Anura; family Limnodynastidae; genus Mixophyes; species Mixophyes fleayi. Next base: position 134,297,099 of record NC_134409.1, read on the forward strand.
CTTTCAGGTCATTAAGCAGGGGCAAACGAAGGATTTGTAGAAGGGGGTTTCCACACCACGCCAGTGGGCGTGACCAGCATGCATGGGGGCGTGGCTATAATTTTAGACAGTGCTTGGCTGCTCTCCAACTCTTCCTATCCCCATAATATACATGGGCAATGCTGTGTGCACTACTGTTAGGTGCACGCAGCTCTCCCTTTTCAAGCAGAGCTGTGTGAAGAAGGAGCAGGGTCCAGTCACCTCAATTATACAGTGCCCCAGGCTTAGAGGGGGGGGGAGGGTTTTCAGGCACTAGGAAACCCCCCTCGGTTTGCCTATGTTGAGCTGAAATATGGTGTACTATTTTATACAATAGAACTTTCCACTAAGGCCACTTATACTTCATTTTTCTTGTCGTTTTTAGAGAAAAAATACCATTTGAAAAACTAACAATCTCCTGAGCCATCAAAGTCCCAGGCGGTATATTTACTAAACTGCGGGTGTGAAAAAGTGGAGATGTTGCCTATAACAACCAATCAGCTTCTAGCTGTCATTTTGTAGAATGTACTAAATAAATGAAAACTAGAATCTGATTGGTTGCTATAGGCGACATCCCCACTTTTTCAAACCCGCAGCTTAGTAAATATACCCCCCAGTCTCACCTGCAGCACTTAACACATATGTCACTGGGTAATAATTCTATGATCACTGAATATATTTCTAGATGTCAGTTGCGTAGGGATAATGTTTAGTAAAGGACTTTATATGTGAACACACCATCTGCATCTCAATTAAGGCTATTACTGCAAAAATGATTATGGGCTCTTTGTTTTTAAGTCAACCTCATTAGGGCTTTTTCAGTTGAAGAGATGTCATATCACAGCATTCACAACCCTAGTTATCTGTTGATCCTTTCATCCCAAATTACTGGGCCTAGAAAGCTGGGTACACACTCCAGAAAATTACAGCAGATGCAAATTCTGTAGCGATTTTATCAACAACTGAAAGTCCTGATGAGCATGCCAAGACACATCACATCGTTTAATTTGGTATTATGAACTTCCTAAAAATCATGATCAATGATGGAACGATATCGGGCAAATGTGGCAGTGTGTACGCACTCACCACCAGCAGTGTAGGCAGATATCTGTACAGTGTACAGAGTTACAATCTTTTCAGCAGATGGTTATGACAGATGAAGTTCATCGATCTGAAGGTAAATCGTGTAAAACGTGTGTTAGTATGTACACATAAATCGGCATACTGATTAGGACTTTTTTTTTTCAGTCGTTGCTAAAATTGGATAAAATTTCTGTAGGTGTGTACCCAGCCTGACCTGTGAGAGCCCCCAAAAACCTTGGCTCTCTACAGCTCTAAAAACATCCTGGAGTGCTGGTCACATACACTCAGGGGTATATTTACTAAACTACAGGTCTTGAAAAAGTGGAGATGTTGCCTATAGCAACCAATCAGATTCTAGCTGTTATTTTGTAGATTGTACTAAATAAATGAGAACTAGAATCTCCACTTTTTCAAGAACCGCAGTTTAGTAAATATACCTCAGAATTTTCTGCCAACTGTCAAATATAAACTAATGCAATGTACAATGTTACAAATTTGCAGAGCTAAGCAATGATTATTTTATATGCTTTAAGTTTGTGCATTGTATTGGAGGTCGCCAATGTACTGTCTCTCTCCTGGCACCGATAGTCACTGTATCAGCATTGAAGAATGGGGTAAGATAATGTTACTCACGCTCAAATCTAAGTGTCATCCGCGCACACCTGCACAAACTTCAACAGAGCGACGACCCAGACGTGAGGTGAGAAGGCAGGAGATTCTTCTACTGGGAAAGGCGAGTTTCCATGAGAACGAGGAGAGAGAGAATGTTTGTTAAACAAGGCAGTAACAGCTTTCTTGTTTACAATTTATTAAATGGGCTGACGATTCGGTAAACGCATCGCACCAATTTTCTTTCTTCTGTGAGAGCTCCAGATGATGTAAAGAGCACCTGTTCTGGAGATATCAGCAGATAAAGATAAGACAATCTCAGTTTGGATTACTTGGAATCTTAGTGTAAACATATTTTTTTTGTTTCCACTTAGCAAAATAATTTGCTGATAGACCGGCACTCAATGGTCTCAATAGAAAATGACTGAAATCTTATTGACAAAGAACGAACAAGCAGTTTAACAAAATCTTGAAATACCTGTGTTTAAATTTGGAGTTGTTTTTGTGCTGAGCTGTGATGGATGTTTTGGTGGCTGGAGGCGGAACTAGCGAACTGTGGGCCCCGGTGCAGGGAGGCGGGAAGGAGGAAACCGAGGCCTCCGACCCTCTGCATTCGCCAGTATGTCCATGGGCACCGTGTGGGGCCTGGCAATGTCCGGACAACCCCCCTCCCCTCCTTGGAAGCCAGCACTTCCTCCTTAAGGCTTCTTCTGAGTAACACATTCGCATGGGGTCAACTGATGTACTCTTCCACCGCTGTGTAAGAGCTTCAGGAACCGGCCAGGTCTGAAAATATTTCAGACAGTGAGGCAGGCATAGGCAAACCGAGGGGGGTTCCTAGTACCTGGAAACCCCCCTCCAAGCCTGGGGCACTGTATAATTGAGGTGGCTGGACCCTGCTCCCGTTTCACACGCTCTGCTTGAAAAGGGAGAGCTGTGTGCACCTAACAGTAGTGCACGCAGCATTGCCCATGTATATTATGGGGATAGGAAGAGTTGGAGAGCAGCCAAACACTGTCTAAAATTATAGCTACTCCCCCATGCATGCTGGTCACACCCACTGGCATGTGGAAACCCCCCTCTACAAATCCTGCGTTTGCCCCTGGCAGGGAAGCGAAAAGTTCGGCTGAAGGTCCCATCTGATCAATTAAAGTTTTCAGCACCTGATTATCCATTAGGCTGCAGCCTAGAGTGCGACACTTTTTTAGGGGGTGCGAAATGGTGACAGAGAGGGGCATAAAATTAAATTAATTTTAATATACTATAAGAGAATAATTGTTTTTCAAATAAAAAAAGAACATGAAAGAAAAATGTAGTAAATGTTTAACCTTGACGCATTCCCATGGTAAAGGCGGAAAAGACAATGAGTCATCATTGGGCGAGCGCTTGAGGATTGCAATCCTCCTCCCTCTCGCAGTGGATGTCGCCATTGGCCTCCTGTCTGGTTCTCTCAACCCCCCCCCCAGTTCTCCTTATACCATTATCATTAGTCAGGCAAGAGCAGCAACAATGGGATGAAAGATTAACAATAAGATAAATAATTTAATACATAAGTAGTCCTGGAAGAAATAAGTATGATATAAATGTTGTTTCCTCAACAGTATTATTGTATTTAGTCTGTAACAAAGTACATTTCAACGTAAGTAAATAAATATATGCATAACAATTTATGAGTAGAAAGCTATGATTATAAATGATACATAGATATGGATGGCACAGACAGTAATTAGCTGGAATGTAAGATTCAAGATTCCAGATTTAATATGGGATTATTTATTTATAATGGCAGTGTGTACGAGCTCCTTTCCCTCCTCTGTGATGGCATGTGACAGCTTCTGTGCCCACTGGGTTGGCACTTACGCCAAGAGCATACGGATTTAAATGGCATCTTTTGTGAAGAGGTTATTTTTTTCCCTCTGAATAGGAAGTGGATGGGAGCTATAATTATGTGCCGGTAAGCGAGCAGAAATTGCTGAAATGAGATTTCGTTATGTGAATCGAGTTGTGAAAATAATGCAAACTGGAAGGTGTTACCTAATTTGTGGAGTGTCGTTTGTGAGATGTTTCATGGAGTTCTTGCATTTGACACCACTTCAGAGGTGACATAATTCACTACATTCAAAGGGATACTCCACCCAATCACATGTGATAAAGAACCAATGTATATGAATACAGATAATCTATATACAACAGAAATAAAGCTAGCCCCTATTTCCTCTTACATTCCTTAGCTATATAATAAATACATGAGAATCAAACAAGAAGGAGAAATTCAATTTCATGAGAAGGGAAGTCCTACGTAGTAAGAGACTCCGCCATGACCAACAAACCGTATGAAAAGTGAATTGCCAGAAATATCAGGAGTAGATGGACATGTGAATTACTCCTTCATTAATCAACTTTCTTGTACGCTATCTAACCCATACTTGCCAACTTTCTGACTCTGTCCTCCGGGAGGACAGGTCATGTGACAGTATAAAATGCCCTCACTATAAAATGCCGAAATTCATGGTATTAAATAGCGAGGGCGGGGCTTGATGGCGCGATTAAGCCCCACCCTTGATATTCAATGCCGTGAATATCTGAATTTTTTATGATCCGGGAGGTCTGCCTACTTTTACGGGAGTCCAGGTGCCTCCCGGAAATTTTGGGAGAGTAGGCAAGTATGGTCTACCCAAAGAGATGCTAATTATCCATACACTGTTCAGCAATGTTCTCAGTCGTCCCCAGTCACAGTAAATGTAGGACTCTACTGTATTGAGCGAACAGTGGGGATCCGAGGGACCTCCAATAATGTAGAAGTGTGTGGTACGATTGGGTGAACTTATGCCTGGATAGTCAAGCTTGTGAAAAATTCACCATCCAGTCACACACTAACCTGCTGCATAGACTGTGTGCACTGCGCTCACTGTGTGACATCACCATCCAATCACACACTAACCTGCTGCATAGACTGTGTGCACTGCGCTCACTGTGTGACATCACCATCCAATCACACACTAACCTGCTACATAGACTGTGTGCACTGCGCTCACTGTGTGACATCACCATCCAATCACACACTAACCTGCTACATAGACTGTGTGCACTGCGCTCACTCTGTGACATCACCATCCAATCACACACTAACCTGCTACATAGACTGTGTGACTGCGCTGTGACATCACCATCCAATCACACACTAACCTGCTACATAGACTGTGTGACTGCGCTGTGACATCACCATCCAATCACACACTAACCTGCTACATAGACTGTGTGACTGCGCTGTGACATCACCATCCAATCACACACTAACCTGCTACATAGACTGTGTGACTGCGCTCACTGTGTGACATCACCATCCAATCACACACTAACCTGCTACATAGTCTGTGTGACTGCGCTGTGACATCACCATTCAATCACACACTAACCTGCTACATAGACTGTGTGACTGCGCTCACTGTGTGACATCACCATCCAATCACACACTAACCTGCTACATAGACTGTGTGACTGCGCTGTGACATCACCATCCAATCACACACTAACCTGCTACATAGACTGTGTGACTGCGATCACTGTGTGACATCACCATCCAATCACACACTAACCTGCTACATAGACTGTGTGACTGCGCTCACTCTGTGACATCACCATCCAATCACACACTAACCTGCTACATAGACTGTGTGACTGCGCTGTGACATCACCATCCAATCACACACTAACCTGCTGCATAGACTGTGTGACTGCGCTCACTGTGTGACATCACCATCCAATCACACACTAACCTGCTACATAGACTGTGTGACTGCTCTCACTGTGTGACATCACCATCCAATCACACACTAACCTGCTACATAGACTGTGTGACTGCGCTCACTGTGTGACATCACCATCCAATCACACACTAACCTGCTACATAGACCGTGTAACTGCGCTCACTCTGTGACATCACCATCCAAGCTGCGGCTGGTGCCATTAAAACCAACCAATCACAATGATATAGTTTGGCTGATTTACATTGAGGGGGATATTCAATTGTGAGAGATCGGTGAAATACTCGCGCTCGAAAAATATTACTGTTAATACGGTAATTACTCCCTGAGCTGCGAGCTGAAATCCAGCGAGTAAATTACCGTATTAACGGTATTTACGCGCAATATTACCGTATTAACTGTAATATTTTTCGAGCGCGAGTATTTCACCGATCTCGCTCACAATTGAATACCCCCCTGAGGATGTTATCTCTCCATACTTTGCAACATTGCCAATTGGAAATGTGAGACAATTTAGGTTATGCTCCACTCATTCTAAACCTGTGGAGGAACAGCTGCCAATAGAGGGGCAGCAGCCGATTCGGGGACAAAGGGAAGGGGGAACCAGCAATGCCAGGTCACCCTCCCAAGGCCCCCGCTCTGCTATCAGAGGAGTAGAGGAGGGGCTTCTTCTGAACGTGTACCAGACCCACGTATTACAAGCTCTGTGTTTTAAAAATAATTTCGATTTTGGGGCATAGTCCCCTGAAATGGCAGAGATTTGAGGTTCCCATTAAGGGTGGGGGGTAAGGGTGCATAGTTGTTCTTTGGATGAATTGGGGAATAATAGCAGTAGTTGTGCGGTCCATAAATTAAACTATGATTTGATTAGATTACTCATCACTGCACCCAGAATCAAATAAATACTAATAAGCTCACATTAACGTAAAATTAACAAAGTACAGAACCAAGCACCATTTTTCTCCTCTCTGCTCTCCACTGCACTGAACTATCAGGTTGCTGTGTACATAACCCAATTGAACCTTCTATAGTGAATTGTACAATACTATTGTAAGATGTAAAACTGCAACAGTATAATTAAATATAATTGGTGGTGGGTGTAGACAGCAAAAAAAGACTTGAGAGGAATTCAATCCTGTGACTTATCGATTGTACTTTAACTAAGGAAACTATGAAGTCATTTAAAATAATTTAGAAAATAAAATAAAACACCGCGTGTTGATTCTAATATCTGCAAACAGTTTTATCCCCCGAGAGATTAAACACTTTCACATGTTGCAGTTACTATAGAAACACAGAAGGCTTACATTTTAATCATTAAAATATTTAGACTTGTTTTTATTAACATGTTATGTTATTGTAATCTGCTTTCCTAACAGAAAACAAATAGCATAGAAACAGGATATAATTTATATGGATTAAGACATTCACAAATTGCTGGTTTGCGAGCCCAAGAGAGTAATTAACAGATTTGTTCCAAAAAATTGTCTCGAAGCATCCAAAAATGTGACAACAGACTTCGACAAGTCGGTTACATGCAGTGTTCTGAAATTTGAGCTACGTTATGTATCTTGCTTGGTTAATATTTAGCAAAAGTGGCCTTGTGGTTGCCCCAAGTGATGAAGCCATAGGGGTATCAGGGGATTCTATAGCTTAAAGTCATCTATATCTACACAATGGAGGCAGACATTTTGTTGTAGTCACAAGAACGCTACATCAATTCACTAGGAACAAATGACCTCACTGAGGCATGAGCCATAACCTGCCCAGTGTTCTGAATTTTCTGGAGCCATTCGTGGCTAATGTGGCCTGTCGATAAAGGGTGTCGTCTCACCCAAGTGCGAGGTGGATCGTGGGTGTGTCTTGGTATGACCCAAATTTACAATTGGTGGGTATGAAGCATTGTTGCATTTACTAATAGAAAAGCTAAAACACCATTTACATGAAAGTGATTTCACAATCTGTTCTTCCTCACTGGTGTCACTGCTGTTTTAGCAGAATTTCCATATTTTTCATATATCTTTCTATTTCTATTGTAATTCTTTACATCCAATTTTAATTACAAGTAGAGTATGCGTTAATGTAGTGAAGAGACAATCTGCACACATTAGGAATACTCAATTCAAGAAATATACTCGGTGGTGTAATGCTACACGAAAAGTCCCAGGGCTATACCGCGGTGCATTACAGCGGATGCCAGAGTGTGACCATTCATGGACAGTAGTGGGTGTGTGTATTGTAAATTAGGGGTGTGGTTGTATTTATTAGTGGGTGGGTCTATGCTAAACAGTGGTCTGCAGCTATAATAAATAGAGTGCGCTTTTTAAGTGAGGATAGTATGAAAAAGAACATGTATAAAACATTTATAGTCTAAAAATACAATAACTTATAATCAGGAATTGCATATAAAGTGTTGTGACATATCCCAGCATCCAAAACAGGGGTAAATGCGGGATTTGTAGAGGGGGGTTCCCACAACATGCATGGGGGCGTGGCTATAATATTAGACAGTGCTTGGCTGCTCTCTAACTCTTCCAATCCCTATAATATACATGTACAATGCTGCTTGCACTACTATTAGGTGCACACAGAGTCCAGCCACCTCAATTATACAGTGCCCCAGGCTTGGAGGAGGGTTTCCGGGCACTAGAAACCCCCCCCTCGGTTTGCCTATGCAAAAATAAAAGAGGCAACAAGCTATTGTCAATCAACAAAGAGTAAAAAGCAGGGCCAGCTCTATTAAATGGAGGGGCCTCTTCATCCTATTTGGTGAATACCCTGGCAGCTAAATAATTAATGTCCTTTACAAAGTTAGGTCAATGGAGTATCGCTTATATTACCTACCTCCAACTGTTCTGATTTTGGCAGTACAATCCTAACCACGGACCTCAAAAGGGGTGGGGCTTCCTCAGAAATGGTTGGACTTTCACCTAAAAGTGGGATTTTTGAGGAAGCTCTGGGTGGGATATGGGTATATTGGGTATATAAACTGAGCATAGTCTAGAGAAAACAAAATCAAGACAGTGGCCATCCTGATGAGTAGCAGATTCAATACACTGGGAGAGGTCAAGTGAGGAGGTTAGAGAGAGTAGTTTGGAAGCAGCATTGGAACGTGGATTATCAATAGGGATGTTGAAAATACCCATAATTATGGTGGGGATGTCAGAGGATAAGACGTGAGGGAGCCATGCAGAGAAGTGTTCAAGAAATTGTTGGTGTGGTCCAGGGGGGCGATAGGTGACAGCAACACGCATTAAAATCCTAACAGCATGAACTTCAAAAGATCTGAACTAAGGATTTTGGAAGAGAGGGAAGACAGGTGATAGGTTTGAGGTTTGCTGGATTTCTGTAGCGTTCAGATATATGCGTGTGGGAGAAGTGAGGGGGACCTGGATTAGGTGATATCTCACCAGCTAATAGAAGCAGGGAGGAAGAAAGGTAGGAAAGATGATTGTAAGATGTGTGTCCTTTTAGTTTCTGGTGACAGGGTGAGGCTGTAGTAGATGTAGTTTATTCCTGGATGTCTGGATAACATGGAGTAATGATGTGGGAGCCATGTGAGGGAGTGGGTGGAAGTGTTGAATGGAGAGTAATAAAGAACAGGTGATGGAGTAGCTGAGTTCTTGCAGAGTCATGAGAGAGAGGAGAGTAGTTCAAAGTCAGACAAAGCCTTGAGCAGAACTAAAAGTCCAATGATGAGATAGGGGACTGAAATATCTGTAGGATAGGTAGGGAGTGGCTGAGCAAGTAGTACAACAGGCTGATTAAACAGAGGGGATGTTGCATGGAAATAAACTGACAGATAAAACAAACTTTCATGAGGTGAGAAGAAAATAAGATCAGAGTCCAAAACAGTCCTCATGTTGTGTGAAGCTTGTATCCAGGGAGAGATGGAAACATCAGAGGTAGATTATGGAGTTTCAGGTAAATACTGACTGTTGTCCTTGTGTAGCTGTGATAATAGGCAGAATGTTCTTCTCCTTTTTCCTCCCATTTCACTCTGGTATAACTCCAAATGGTGCTATTTAAATTTTTTTACACTTGTAACTATACACTTAGAACTATACACACTAACTATGCAGCCATCACTGACTTGCAGCCATTCTACAATGAATATATATATCTGTGATATATGTGGCAACATCGATAGGCGACAACAGGGATATGTGATATATGTGACATCGATAGGTAACAACAGGTGATATGTGATATATGTGACATTGATAGGTGACAACAGGGGATATGTGATATATGTGACATCGATAGGTGACAACAGGGGATATGTGATATAGGTGACAACACGGATATGTGAATGTGATAGATGTGACAACAGGGAATAATGAGAAATTTGCACCATTTTTAAATTACTCTCTGTTATCAGTTTGATAAGTTTGACTTGGAGACATGTATAAGATTAGTGTTACACATCATAGAACATTTTCAACTGTAAGCATAAGGATCATTGTCCTTAACCTAATATTCATATATGATGTTTACACATATATAAGAGCAAAATAGTCACAAGGGTGCTCTCTATTGTGTGGTGGTCACAAGGGTGCTCTCTATTGTGTGGTGGTCACAAGGGTGCTCTCTATTGTGTGGCGGTCACAAGGGTGCTCTCTATTGTGTGGCGGTCACAAGGGTGCTCTCTATTGTGTGGCGGTCACAAGGGTGCTCTCTATTGTGTGGCGGTCACAAGGGTGCTCTCTATTGTGTGGCGGTCACAAGGGTGCTCTCTATTGTGTGGCGGTCACAAGGGTGCTCTCTATTGTGTGGCGGTCACAAGGGTGCTCTCTATTGTGTGGCGGTCACAAGTGTGCTGTGTGGTCTTCTGCTGCTGTAGCACATCTACTTCAAGGTTGGATGTGCAGTGCATTGAGATGCTCTTCTGCATACCCCCCATGGTTTATTGAGTCACTGTTGAGTTAATTTTTTAATCAACCATTGTTTATATTTTTATCTTTAATGGTTAATACAATACAATCAAATAACATACCTTTACCTCTTAACTGTCCCGATTCCATCAGGATAGTCCTGATTTTAGGGGACTATCCTGATCAGCCAGGAGCTTGTCTTGGCATGAGGGACAGCTGGGGCGTATTTCCAGTCTTCACTTTACATACATGCTGTGTACAGGGTTGCCAAGTCTGAAATAAAAAAACAAGCAACCACTTAGTGAAAAACAAGCCCAAACCAATCCTAAAAGGCCCAACTTACAGGGGACCGTCCTTTTCTATAACAATAATTTCTACACTGAATGTCCATTTAGAAAACCTTTATCATCATCATCATCATCACCATTTATTTATATAGTGCCACTGATTACGCAGCGCTGTACAGAGAACTCATTCACATCAGTCCCTGCCCCATTAGAGCGTACAGTCTAAATACCCTAACATACACACACACACACAGACAGAGAGAGAGAGAGAGAGACTAGGGTCAATTTTGATAGGAGCCAATTAACCTACTAGTATGTTTTTGGAGTGTAGGAGGAAACCGGAGCACCCGGAGGAAATTCACGCAAACACGGGGAGCACATACAAACTCCTCACAGATAAGGCCATGGTTGGGAATTGAACTCATGACCCCAGTACAGTGAGGCAGAAGTGCTAACCACTTAGCTACCGTGCTGCCCAATCTTTATAAACACAAGAGGACACATTTATACACTGATATGCCGAATGAAAAAGCAAATGCTGTAATTTAGGACACTGGTATGTCTATACCACACAGCCCCATGATATAACAGTATAAGTAGTCTTCTGACATGAGCAGCTTACTGCATGGGAGGGGGGGGGGTGTTATATAGCAGTGTTACCTGCTATAAGTGCAGGGATCCTGTGTCTGTCACAGCACTTATTTCAGTAGGTTGCTGTAGATCCGTCTTCCTGTGATTTATTCCACGTCCTCCTCTGACTCCGCCCACCCACAAAGCGCCACTTCATTGGAGGATGTCGCTGCACAACCCGCCCACCAAAAAAAAAACCCTGAATGCACCAATCACAAAATAGTAACAGAGGGAAAAAAAAAAAAAAAAACCGATTGTGTAGCCTGTGGACTTGGAGAACGTGTCCAAGCCCAAAAACAAGCTACCGGCGTCAGTGAAAAAAGAAGCCCAATTCCGCTTGTTATAAGCGGAATTGGCAACTATGGCTGTGTATAGCAGTTAGTGGTGCACTCTTTATATAAGGGGAGATAGGAGGGAGATGTAAGTCATACTTGCCAACTCTCCCTGAATGTCAGGGAGACTCCCTGAAATAGGGGTGATCTCCCTCACTCCCTGAAGAGTCTGGCATTCTCCCTGATGCTGAGCCAGTACAAGACGTGGTTGGCTTCCCCCTCTGTGGCATGATGACACAGTTCAGAAATTGTGTCCTATGTCCATGTATTGATGCCTATGGAGGTGGCATTTTCATGGAGACCAAGATTTAATCAAAGTCTGACAGTAAGACAACATGACTTCAGTAATGGAGACAGAAATGTAAAATACACTTCAGTCTCTAGAGATTCATTAGCTTCTTTCTTTAACGCATAGTTGCCTACTCTCCCGGAATGTCCGGGAGACTCCCACATTTCTAGACTAGACCTCCCGGGCGAGCAGGGCAATCTCCCGGTTCTCGCCACAATAGAAAAGTGGTGGGGGAGGGACTTAATGATGCAAATATCGTGTCATCTTAGCCAAAATAATGCGATTCATCATGCCCTGTCCCCGCACACCAACCTCCCCCAGGTTCCCCCTGAAGCCAAGAGGAAAAGTTGGCAAGTATGGATGTAAGTGGTTGGCGGGAAGTGCAAGCTATGCCCTCCATGGTGCAAACCGGGGTCTTGGCCTGTCTGTGTAGCAGGCGGAGCCACCGACCTCTTGACGCCACGTCCCCTTTGGTGACTGTTGAAGGGGCCAAAAGAAGTTGCTGTACCTGAGATCAAAATTCCTCTTTGCGGCCCTGCTCCAGCAGTCTGGCTTGTGTGGGGGGAGAAGCTACTTTAATAATGTATTATACAATTATATCACTTCCTTTTCCCTGTCATTTTCTCACTCTATGGTAAAATGTCTATAAACACAGATTGTTGGAATTTGCACTGATACCATCTTTTGCACATTATATTGTCTTATGCAGCATGGAATCAGTATGAATTGACTCAGCAATTCTCACCGCAGATCAGCAAATATTATTCTGCAATGTGAAGCACAGCCCAGCTCCATGTAAGGAGCATTGATGGGAGGTAATCACTGTGCGGCCCCTTTAAGAGCTTTCTGCCTCATCATCATTACTGGCAGTAAGCTGCAGACCACGTGGTCTGAGTGTTCGCAGAGGGGGCGCGGCCAGTGACGTCACGGCGGCGGGGCGGGGAGAACGTCAGGCTGCTGCAGGGCGGGAAGACGGAGCCGGGTCAGTGTCCGTGAGCGGCCGTGGAGCGCACACAGCCGGTAACATGCCGCCCACCACCGGGGAGAAGGCTCTGCGGGGCCGGGTGCAGGAGCTGGTGGAGAAGAACACGGTCGTGGTGTTCAGCAAGAGTTACTGCCCGTACTGCATCCAGGTGAGTGGTGGGGCCTGTCCTGTGGGCATATAGTGGTGGGGGCTGTCCTGTGGGCATATAGTGGCGGGGGATGTCCGGTGGGCATAGAGTGGTGGGGGGGCTGCCCGGTGGGCATAGAGTGGTGGGGGGGCTGCCCGGTGGGCATAGAGTGGTGGGGGCTGTCCGGTGGGCATAGAGTGGTGGGGGCTGTCCGGTGAGCTTAGAGTGGTGGGGGGCTGTCCGGTGGGCATAGAGTGGTGGGGGGCTGTCCGGTGGGCATAGAGTGGTGGGGGGCTGTCCGGTGGGCATAGAGTGGTGGGGGGCTGTCCGGTGAGCTTAGAGTGGTGGGGGGCTGTCCGGTGAGCTTAGAGTGGTGGGGGGCTGTCCGGTGAGCTTAGAGTGGTGGGGGGCTGTCCGGTGAGCTTAGAGTGGTGGGGGGCTGTCCGGTGAGCTTAGAGTGGTGGGGGGCTGTCCGGTGAGCTTAGAGTGGTGGGGGGCTGTCCGGTGAGCTTAGAGTGGTGGGGGGCTGTCCGGTGAGCTTAGAGTGGTGGGGGGCTGTCCGGTGAGCTTAGAGTGGTGGGGGGCTGTCCGGTGAGCTTAGAGTGGTGGGGGGCTGTCCGGTGAGCTTAGAGTGGTGGGGGGCTGTCCGGTGGGCATAGAGTGGTGGGGGGCTGTCCGGTGGGCATAGAGTGGTGGGGGGCTGTCCGGTGGGCATAGAGTGGTGGGGGGCTGTCCGGTGGGCATAGAGTGGTGGGGGGCTGTCCGGTGGGCATAGAGTGGTGGGGGGCTGTCCGGTGGGCATGAGGGGGTCACCTCGTGGCCTCTCTGACTGGGGACCATGTGAATGAGGTTGTCGTTCTTATCCATATCCAATTTTAATACATTAAATATAAATAATTTTGCGGTGTTTTGTTTTATGCTTAAATTGCAAATTAGGGTTCAGTGTTTGAGTTCTAGGATGGGGTTTTCCCATCCTAAAATATGGATTTGGTGCATGCACAATGAATTGCCTATGTATGGCCAGTAAAGCAGATATTGCTTATTGCCCAGGATTCCTGAGTCAGAGTAAGCTGCATCTGCCTAGGATTACTGAATGGAAGGGGGTGAGAGGTCGCTGAGACTTAACTGATGCTAAAGGCTATTCTGGAGACACTGGACCTGCATGACCAGATGAGGATTAACAATTATTTTAAAAGAATTAGTACATATAAAATATCTGATTTAAAAGAATTGGTACATATAAAATATCTGATTTAAAAGAATTAGTAGATATAAAATATCTGATGATGGTGGTGTGTTAACACTGAATTTATGGATAAGATGAAAAATCACCCACAAGCCACTCACCATGGCTGTTGTGAGGGCTGAGCCATGTAGCTGTGTTCCAGGTCTGGTTCATTTTGCAGCCCCGGTCAGAAGTTCGGACCCTGCTGGTCCGTGCTTTCAAGAGATGAGCACATGGCTCAGTATCCGTTGTTTACCAATATGCCTGCTTATTTAGTTTTGAATATTCAGGCTGGTTTTGGCTCGTACTGTAATATCGAACTAGTTGACCCAATATCGTGCTGTTTGCCCAGCATATTACTCTTGAGTGGAAGCGGGTGATAATGACAACAGTAAAGGCTTCTACACATCTCCAGCCTTACTGGGTATATAAAAGTTGCTGCATCCTTTTCAATCTCCTCTCAACACACAAAAAAATGTGATTTCCATATGCATTTTCTGAATTTAGTTTATGGGGTGAGGGCCTTATATATTCCAGGGAACTTGGAGATAATGCTGGTTATTGCAAAACGCCTGTAGAATGAGGCATTCTGGTATTTATGAAACACTTGTGGATGGGGTTAAAGACCCTTCTCTCAGCTGTGTTATGTTGGGGTTTTAAAACTTGTTTCAGTGGCTCAATGGGTGCCAAATATGTATGAGTAAGTAACTATAATTCACCATTATTGTGGGTATTGCCACTTTAACCTCTATAACCGATAGATAAGGTACATTTTGCTACCTGAGAAAACCTTTTCTTATAAACATTGAACATGTATAATTTTTTTTGCAGGTAAAAGATCTGTTTACCTCCCTGGGCTGTGAATACGTAGCATTGGAACTTGATCAGTGTGGTAAGCGAAGTACTAGAATATTACCTTCTAGCTATAGCTGTTAATGTTTAACATGGTTTATATATGGCCTTCACACGAGTAAAGGAAATGTTATACAGCGATGTAACATGTTCATTTAGGCCTCAATTACATACGTTTGTGTTGCAACAAAATGCCTTTCCGCACCACGGCCGCAGAGAAAATGTATTTATCAGTTGGCCCCACGCAGAGAAGACAGCCATGATGTTAGACTGAGGCTATATCCATAGTCTCTCCATTCACTTGGGATTAGAGTGGCTCATGGTCAATAGTTCTTACTGAATGGTTCCTAGTGAATGGACAGGATTCATGAAAACTATGGCAGCACGGTGGCTCAGTGGTTATCACTTCTACCTCACAGCGCTGGGGACATGAGTCAAATTCCCGACCATGGCCTTATCTGTGTGGAGTTTGTATGTTCTCCCTGTGTTTGCGTGGGTTTCCTCCGGGTGCTCCGGTTTCCTCCCACACTTTAAAAACATACTGGAAGGTTAATTGGCTGCTATCAAAATTGACCATTCTCTCTCTCTCTGTGTATGGTAGAGAATTTAGACTGTAATCTCCAATGGGGCAGGGACTGATGTGAATGAGTTCTCTGTACAGCGCTGCAGAATCAATGGTGCTATATAAATTGATGATGAACTATAGGAGAGAGAGGGATGTGTGAATATTTTTTTTATGCTTGTTACATAATGTCTTACTAGATGATGGCAGCAATATTCAGGACATACTTCATGAAATGACTGGACAGAAAACCGTACCCAATGTCTTTGTAAATAAAACGCACGTTGGTGGCGCTGATAAAACACTCCAGGTAACGTTCTCCAAATCTATATTTGTTTAACGCTCTAATAATTGTAAAGGAATGTCAGTTCAGCCATGGAAGGCTGTGATCTCTGTATAATTACTGTTCAACACCTTTTTTTGTTTGAATAGACCCTATTAACGTGTTGTCTCTGTATTGTAGGCTCATAAGAATGGAACCCTGCAGAAGCTGCTGGATAACACGGTCGCTTACGATTATGACCTTATTGTCATCGGCGGTGGTTCTGGTGGACTGGCGTGTTCTAAGGTATTGTCCTGTCTCTGCCCCTTTCACTGGTCGCCTTGGCTTTATAACGTCAGAGCATAGAATGTTGGCAGCAGATGTCGCTGTATGTTACGTGGCGTTGTCTGTAAATGAATGAATGCCAGTAGTTATTGGGTTCTAAATGCAGCAAAAGTGCAGATGTCCTTTCACATTGTATACTCTGGCTGATATCCCGTTGGGGGTAGATCTGGTCTCTCTCCAGAAATTCCCTTTAATGGTGGACTATACATAAAATGTGTGAACCAAGAATCTGTAAATAAGTTTTAACAAAGTGGGGGTGTTTTTATATCTTATAACAAACCTTTAAAATAAACACAACTGGCCTAACTGGTGGTTTTTAAAAAAAAAAAAAAAAAAAAGCCATGGGGCTAAGTATCATATTTACTCATAGAAATGATCTATAATGACTTGGCAGCATGCGTTTCCTATGACTAGTTCTCCCTGTAGTAAGTACCGGCATCAGACCATGGTGTGCTGGAAAATACACAATCACAGTTTCCTTGCTGGAGTTCTTAGATAAGGCTGTATTTGGCTTGAAATAGCCGGTCGCTTATCGCTTTCCACGTAAAAGTTGTTATAAGCCAGTGAAAAGTAGTAGACAAAATGTTTAAATCAGGATCTTGTAAGTCATGCCTAAGAGCAGGTAAATTGGGTGCAGCTATTGAAATCTATGGTAATAACCTTAGTAACTTAGGCTCCAACACTTTGACCATTTTGTGGTTGCAGTGAGAGAGAATGCAAAGAGCTCATTGTTAGTGATAAGTGTTAGTGTGTAGAGTGGATATGACCAGGAAGACTTGGTAGCAGGGCAGTGTAGTAGTTCCTACTGGATTACGGTTACAAGGTATAACTATGACTAGTGTTTTGTTGTGAAACCGGTTATTCAGCGGAGGAAGGGATGGCAAAATATAACTGCAGTTTCTAATGTGGCAACATGCTGATAATGCCCTTAAAACTCGCTTAAGGAGGATGTATATTTCTATTCGATAAGCTTCTAAATATCATTACTCTCCTACAATCCGTGGTCTGTCTCCCATATCCTGTAAAGGGCAGCCAGGTCACACGGCAGTAATGTATAACCATGCAGACCGCATTATCATGTGACCAGTCTAGATGGTCCGTTTGTGTTGGGCTCTTTTAAGGTGATTAATGCTTTAAAATTCGGTGACTCAGCACTTTTTTTTTGTAATTTTTTTTTTTTTTTTGTAATTTTTTTTTTTTTATATGTTTGAAGATATTTTTAGGTCATGACATTCACTAGACTTCTAATAAATAAAACCTTCTCATATTGGTGGAGATAAATGAGTGTAAAATGTCCCAAAACTAAAACATGCACTTTTTAATTTTAGTATGTTCTGGATATAATGTACAGTGTACATGTCTTAAAATGCTCTAAAACTGGAACAAAACCCTTTATTGGGGCACTTTCCAGCATTTTTCTCTCTGCTCTTCTTAAATGTCCCACAAAGACCTTTGCAGGGTGTAAGCATTGGGTGAGCCAAGGTTCTAATTGCTGGAAAGCTACTAAATGCAGCAAATATTGGAGTTTTGTGCTATTTATTTGGGGGATGGATTTATTTGCACTTTTAAGGGGTGCACGTAGTAAGGACAGCTGCTTTGTGGTCTGCAATTTTTGAGCCTATCTGTTCACTGGAAACCAGCTGCAGTGATGTTATTAGTTCCTAAAGAGTTGATTGGCTGCATTCTCATGAGTATTGTCTCAGACCATAAAGCAGCCTCCGTGTGTAGGTGACAAGTATATGAATAACTTCTATAATCTCCCTAAGTAAATCCTCTTTCTCGTACAGGAAGCAGCTGCTCTGGGAAAGAAAGTAATGGTGCTAGATTATGTTGTACCGACACCACTAGGGGCTTCTTGGGGTAAGTTTGTTTTGCGTTCTCCCCTTATTCTTGGCCAGCTGATCTTGTCATTTCTTACTGTGTTCTTATTTTGAAATTTTTTATTTTTTTTGTAAGAATGGACTAAACAAATTTAGTAAATGACCAGTCTTTCACCACACTGCCACTAGCCTTTACCTGATTAATTTCAGAGTTCCTCATAGTGACTGAGGGGAAGGAACATTAGTCAATCTTGCATGTGTCAACAACTGAGCAACAGTTGTTTTTGTGAGGGGAGAGGGGTTTGGTCTTCCAGGGAATTAAAAACCGTTTGTTTGGAAATTTGTAACACTAATCAACAAAAATAATAAAAAAAAACAAAACTTCAGCTTTTTCGAATTGCACTTAGTAACTGATATAAATCGTCACCCTCAGCTGTGGTTACCTGTCAGTCTCCCAGTTTTGCACATCTAGGAACGGCAGTTTTCACCCAGTCTGTGCACCAATGCTCGATTTCCACCTTGTTATCAATAACCTTTTCTTGAGTTTGTTTTGAGTGTTCTTTGATCTTTACGATGAAGCTCTCATTTGAAAATTCTTTAACCAGTTGTTGATCCTCTTACAGATATATTTAGCTATTAAAGCTATTGAAACGCTTTAAGTAGTAAATAACTGGACTGTAATTATCTGTCAGCGGAGGACAACTGATTGCCCCAGGGATTATTTTGGCTTGATTTAGCAAAGGTGGACAAACTGCTATATTACAATCTATAATTTATGAACTTGAGTTTGTGGGGGGTTCTTAGTTTATTCGTATTTTGTGTCTGCGTTTCCTGAAAATTGATTGTGTTGAAGGCAAATAAAATGTCAAACACCGTTCTAATTTAGAAACTGCAAGAGGGTTGAACGTCTATATTTGCGGGTGACGTTTGCACAACTAACCATATTTTCACAGCATAGTGATCGTTCGTTTTCCTCTGACTCTTTAAGCTGCTTTTTCATGTAAATATGCTGCTTAGCGGCTGCTCAGATTAGTGTGGTCAATAATGATCTGTTCTACATCAAAGTGTAACTAGGTCTGTTTCTGTTACTCACCCAGCGTCGCACCGCACTCCTGCCAAGTTCTTGTGGGTGGATGGTGGATAATAATCACTGTTTGTTTTATATAGGGCTTGGGGGAACATGTGTAAATGTTGGGTGTATTCCTAAGAAGCTGATGCATCAAGCGGCTCTCCTGGGTCAGTCCCTGAAAGACTCCAGGAAATTTGGCTGGGAATATGACGAACAAGGTAATCGGATATTAGACATTGACTAAATACTCTTGAGCTCCTTACACACGCTATGCTGTCTTGGTCAGTCATTTCCTTACAAGATGTTTTGTTTACAGTACAGCACAACTGGGACACAATGAGAGAGAACATCCAGAGTTATATTGGCTCCTTGAATTGGGGTTACAGAGTTTCCCTACGGGACAAGAACGTCCGTTATGAGAACTCATATGGAGAGTTTGTTGAACCACATAAAATTAAGGTATATCCAAGCCCCCCTCCCCTTGTCGGCGTCTACTGGCTTTAATATTTGCATATAACTTTTTAAAAAAAAAATCCAAGACATACTTTTACATTAACATAAATCCGTCCAACCTCTGAATTCTTAGGCAACAAACAGGAGAGGCAAGGAGAGTTTCTTCACAGCAGAGAAGTTTGTTGTGGCCACGGGGGAGAGGCCCAGATACCTGGATATACCGGGGGACAAGGAGTTCTGCATTACCAGGTTGGTCGGCTGCAGTTTTCCCCTCCAACCTTGTTTTTTTGTCTTGTGCAATCCCCACATACCAGTCTGCAAAGCTGAGAACATTGTACCATCTTCCTTATCTCTGACACGCTCAAGCAGTCTTGTTGTCAGGGCTGTGTTCCAAGCTTTAAAAGTACACGGTTGTGTAATAATGTGATTAAGCTTTTTTTTTCTTTGTGGAGAGTGTTCTGGTTTATTTCAGAGGTGATATGTATCTGTCTACACACCCATTGTCTAGATCAGGCCTGGCCAACCTGAGGCTCTCCAGGTGTTGCGGGAAACTACAAGCCCCAGCATGCTCTGGCAGTTTATGTTGGGATTTGCATGTCTATAACTGCAGGGTATGCTGGGATTTGTAGTTTCACACCTGAAGAGCCTCAGGTTATCCAGGCCGGGCCTAGATAGTGGAGACAGCTGGTTTTACAGGCTTAACAGGCTTCTAGATGAAGCTAGCTGTTTGTATGGAGTGTGGTAAAGCGCATAGAGGGCAGTTATTTAACTTGAAGCTGCTTTAAGCAAGATGCTGGAATTTTATTTTAAGCAAGTCTAAAATTGTTCCTTTTGACAAAAGGGAAAAAAAACTTTATTTCCTTTTCTCTAGTTAGGCATAAATGAATATATAACCTGGCGTGACTTGTATTCAAATGAAGTCCTGCTCTAGGGACCTTATCTGTCGGATGTCTTGTGCTTTTATTTACAGTAGGAGCTAGTAGATATGACTCTGCCACTGACTGTTGCAATAAAGTGTGTGGAAAACCATAAAGGTTTTCATATCCTCCAAGGTTTCATCATGTACGTCTCGCAACCTCTGTGTAGAGGTCTCTGCATGTTTTGCATACAATAGTCAGGCTGTTCTTCGTCAGCCCGTGCAGAGCTTCCTGGTTACAGCTAGTGTTGTATGAAATTGGCTGCGTTTCAGGAGAATATTTAGTGCTATTTGGAGATGGGCTTATTTCTCTATAAACATTCAGTAAATCATGTGTAAAAGTAATTCTAAAAGTGCCTAATGCTTCGGTAATGTCGCTGGTTCCTAAGCAATTGATCGACTGCTTTCTTATGAATATTGATTCGACCCACTAGCCTGTTCCCTTGGGACCGTAATGGGTGTTACTGACGCACTCCACTGTGTTCCTGCTCTGCTTGTCCCTTCCCCACAAATCTATTGCTCACCTGAGTTTTTTTTAAAATTCCCATGAATTTCTTTTTCCCTTTAATGTAGAACAATACTATGTATGATGAACACTCATCCTGGATCATTTGGGTGTTTTTAATTCTTGGTGTTGCAATAAATATAGGCCATATTTGACTTGTTGAAACGGCTTGTTGCGGTCTTTCGTGTAGGCAACTAACGCCTGTAACGTTTCATTGGTTATATTATGAGTTTGTTTGCATCTTAAAGAGAATCCTGAAAATCATTTTGATCATTCTCCAACTCCTTTTCTAAATGACACATAATATCAAGCAATGGGGGGGGGGGGGGGGGGGGTTTGTCACTTTTGACTGAAGCACCTGAAGATTACATCAGTTTCTGATTTATCAATAAGTAATAAATGCTGTGTTATACAGGTGAACATTACGTGTGTCTAATCCCCTTTTCTGTACTCTCCCTATAGCGATGATCTCTTCTCGTTGTCCCATTGCCCCGGGAAGACTCTCGTAGTCGGGGCCTCCTATGTGGCTTTGGAATGTGCCGGTTTTCTTGCTGGTATAGGACTGGACGTCACCGTTATGGTGCGGTCTATATTCCTCCGTGGCTTTGACCAAGAGATGGCGGAGAGGGCCGGAGCTTACATGGAAACTCACGGAGTGAAGTTCATCAAGAAATTTGTACCAACTTCGGTAAGAAGACATCTTGATTATTACACTATAGCAAACTTTCTTCTTTATATCGGTCATTGAAAGCAGCGAAGGGTTTTTATTCATAGCGTCCCCCAAACGTTTCTTTTTTGTTTTTTGTTTTTTTTTTTGGGATGGGAAAACTCCTTAAACAATCAACTGTTTTAGTCCCTGTGTAGCGGACGTAGATATTTCTACTATCAATCTCTAATATTATACTCCCACTTTCACTGGGAACTGCTGTAACAAAGCCGTATCCAACACTGCAACACGCATAACCAATATGGCGCACGGCTGTAGTACGTAGACGTTCCTTTTGAAACCACAGCTGCTGCCAGACAAGCCATTATGGAGGTTGGTGGGTCCAAGGCCACCTCTAATGTCGGGCACCATAGCAGTTGCATTGGTTGTGCCCTTGACTGCAAGATTGTGAATGGCGGTAATCGACACTAGGAAGACTTAAGGAATTGCTGGACTGTTATATGCAGTTACACTCTGGTACAATTAATAATATGATGTGATTTCTATAGATTGAGCAGCTGGAGCCAGGCACCCCTGGAAGGCTGAAAGTTGTTGCAAAGTCCACTGAAGGAGATGCGGTCATCGAAGAGGAATATAACACCGTAAGTCATCTATGTGATTTGAATAACGTTATTTCCCTACATCTAAATATGTACCGCAGTCCTATGCAGAAATGTGTATCTATCGGAGCATAAAGGCCGACTGAGTCTTTGTCCGCTGTCTTGTAGGTTTTAGTTGCTGTCGGGAGAGACTCCTGCACTAGAAATATTGGTCTTGAGAAGATTGGAGTGAAAATTAACGAGAGGTGAGACAGATATACATATATTGCTGTGGGCCGGATTTGATTTAATTGCTTTCTAAATACCTGTATTGCCCATACCAGGAACGGCAAGATACCGGTGACTGATGAGGAACAGACCAACGTGCCTTATGTCTATGCCATAGGGGATATCTTGGATGGAAAGTTGGAGTTGACACCAGTGGCAATCCAAGCCGGTCGACTGCTGGCGAGGAGACTATATGCAGGTTCCACTGTGAAGGTATAAATATATTGCCTGCCAATCATTCTGCATTGTGTCTGTGCTGTAGTACATTGCATCAGGGGGTCCTTGTATAGAGGTGTAAAGCTAAACAACGTTTCACCTCTTAAATATTGGCAGCTACAGATTTCCAAAATCCTCTCTTCCTGCCCTGTTTGGATGTGCACATTACATATAGGTTTCGTTTTGAACCAATTCTATTGTTACACCCCGTTCTGGAACACTTTAAAATTGTGATTTTAGACAGTTTTTGGTGCTGCATTTCAGCAAAGTGTAACTAAAACTCTCGTACTTCCGCAGTGTGATTACATTAACGTCCCAACCACAGTGTTTACTCCAATGGAGTACGGGTGCTGTGGATATCCAGAAGAAAAAGCCATTGACCTTTTTGGCGAAGAGAGTCTAGAGGTAAGTGCTGATTCCCTTATACAGCTCTAGTGGAACCTTCTGTATGTAAAGACCCTGTCTCTCCGCCTTATAATGTTACACATCTGTGAATGAATAATGTGGTAATATTGTTATCCAGCACCTTCACTTGCACAGTGTATCACAGGAGTTGTGTTTTTACCTCCTTTTTTAGGTTTACCACACTTTGTTTTGGCCTCTGGAGTGGACGGTCCCCGGACGTGACAACAATACTTGTTTTGCGAAGATAATCTGCAACAAGCTTGATAATGTACGTTCTAATGACTGAGCGTAAAGTTGTAGCTTCAAGATGTTTTTAGAAAGAGGAAGTTACCCCATTAAAAACAGACTCTTTGCATGACTTCCTTTTGTTTTTGTTTATTGATCTCTGGGTGTGTTACATGGTGTGATTATTCTGTGTAGTGGTATCCGTCAGTAGTGAACTCGTTGGCCCCATCAAGTCACCAGGAACCAGTGGCGGCACTGAATTTATTATCGCTAGACGTGAACAGTGGGTCAGTCTACAAAATCGCTGCCTCTGATTTATATAAAGTGTCTCTGTCATCTACAAATAATGCTGCAGTATTAGTGGTTGCCGACCAAGCCTCTGTTCTATGGTGGAGGTGGAGTGCACTGCCAATGTCTGTTATAGAGCAGCTTTAGACACCCAGAGATTTAGTTTTCTGTGTACTATTATGAGGTACGATCGTGTTGCATTTTGTCTCTGATGTCACTGGTTTGTGATGTCATACGTGATGTCATTGGGTGGGAGGTGGCGGCAGGATTAGCCCGATGGCTGCATTCTGTGTGTTTAGGCAATTGCCATGGTTTATTTTTAAAAAATGTATTTGTTTTACACTTATAAACCTATGTATTCTCCCCCACCCCCCCCTTTAGGAGCGGGTGATCGGGTTCCATGTTTTGGGTCCAAATGCTGGAGAGATCACTCAGGGCTTTGCTGCGGCCATGAAGTGTGGACTTACAAAAGAGACACTGAATGAGACCATCGGCATTCACCCTACGTGTGCAGAGGTGAGTCCATCCAGGCTGTGCTTTAACCAGGTCATGAAGGTGTTAAATCCAGTTACTTATTCCTTGCGATGCTTGTAATACGTTTCTTTTATAGCTTTTCCTTGGCTTTAACATACTAGTCAAACTGCTTAACGCTAATATATGCTGTAAATTGGAACAAGCGTAGCCGTTCCGTGTAATATCCGTGTGTTGTCTTTCCTCTGCTGAGGCGGAACAACCTCCTAAAAGATGTCTGTTTTGTTCAGCAGAGCGGCCTAATCCCTTCTCTGCAGTAAAATGAAATGTTTTAATCTGGTACTTCTGTCATCCATGGGCTGTTTGTTTATTTTTCAGGCCTTTACCACCATGGATGTCACCAAATCATCCGGAGGAGACATCTCCCAGAAGGGTTGCTGAGGTTAGATCCTGCTGTTCTGTCCCCCTGACCGATCTTCCTACGGTGAGACCCATCGGACTCTGGTAGAAAGCAAAAGGCTTTCTTGGTAGACCTCCAGATGTGATGTCCTCTCCGAAAGTTGAGGGACGCGAGTTGGTCGAGCGCAGGAAGATTCTCACGGGAGAACGATGGAACAGCAGGATTTCCGAAACGTCTGGACCTGCTCCTGGATTAGCGTTTTTTTACAGAAATGCTTTTTGTGAAGTCTTTGCTCGTCACCTTTCATTGAGGAGAGCACTGACTGAGGACCAGACAAAGGTCCAGACACCTTCATCATGTTGTCTTTCATTTAGGTGTTTGTGTTTTGATTTCTTTTACAGAACACACTTGTCTTCCTTCTGCATCTTTATTCTTTTCTCCCCACGATGTCCATTTTTATCTTGGGTTCTCATACAGTCGTGACATTTTTAATGAGTTGTATAAACTGTCCATCTATTTATCTCGTATGTGAGGGATAGTCTGTTCGGTATGACTGCCCTTAAGTTTGATTGTGCCACAAACTTGGGCATGTGATATTTTTGAAAAAGTTAATGTATAAAAAGTTATTGACACCTTCACTGTTTGTGTGAGAAGTAACTCTTTTCGATTATAGACAAAATTAGATGAATTCAAACCCCCAGAATTCCCCGGCACTCAACTGCTTCCACCGCAAAGACTAATTTAATCTCTTTGAAGTATTAATAAAATGCAGGAGTCGGAGGACACTTGGAACTGTCTAGTACGTCATAGACCACTTCCATGGGGCTTTGGCTGATAGGATGTGAACTAGTTTATATTCAGAGTTTTTAACTGAGAGGAATTCGTCAAAAGATACCAGAAAAATCTATAACGGGCCCGAAATGAGAAATGTTTCTTCAAAAAAAATGAACATACAAAATTGACATTTGTTATATGTTTTAAGGAGGATAAAAAATAGACTGGAGGTGGATTCATGCCAAGCAAATGCTGCTAAAGTGTCACAGAGAAACATCATTTTGCCATTGCATATATATATATATATATATATATATATATATATATCGAGCAGTATTGTAACTTGGCTTAGTTAATGCAAATGATTGATGGCCACGAGTTATAGCATAATTGATGTGTGAGTTAGCGATTCACTGATTGTGAATGTAATTAAATATCTAGGCCTCGGCATGAGGAGCCGTTTGCCACTGAAAATTGCTAAATAATGTCCTTCCACAGGGCAGTACACGTCCTCTGGTGAGGTTTAATAGTGCGAGGCTGCCTTCGCTAAGCTGGTTCCTAGATCGTTTTGGACTTGAATTTGGTCCTTTTTAAGCTGAGAGACAGTCAGGGACTGGGTGCTGGGCTCATCAGAACAGGCGGGAGCTCTCCTACTCGTCCTGGCCTTACTTACGGTTTAGAAATTTAATTGTAGCAAATGAAAATCCTGTAGACTTGGTACTCGTACACATGGGTACCTTTTAAGGCATCAGCTGTGCATCTCGCTGAGGTGCTTACACAACACCGTGGGGTAAAACTATTAAACTGGTTTTTACAAGTTGACAATATTTTTCCCTTTAATGACATTGCCGGTTTAAATTTGCCCAGCAAAGTCGCTGACTACCTGTGCCTTGCAAAAGCCGTAGTTTAAAGCATTTACCCACCGTATGTTTGTATCTGAAAACCCCCTAGCAGTCAGAGACCGTACCTGCTGGGAGAAACATTCAACAAAGGGATTAATGAACACACATTTCTATGCGTACCATGCATTTTTTATAAAACAAAAAAAAATGTAAAGCACCTGTATGCACTAAATCTAAGGATATAAAGACCACTGTTGACTGTGTGCAGAACACCTCAAAGAGAAATCATTGCCCTCATTGTGATAAAATGTATCTAATGCTGTGATTGGAAGATTAATAATGTAGAATGGAACTAGTGCTAGGATGGTGCAGCAAATAGATCAGCCTAATGATTCATGAGGGGCTAATGAAATCATCGTATTCTCCATTCTACTGAATAAAGGGATTAGCTAAAAGACACCATTTCATAGCACAGCTCCCAAGCACAACTATAATCGTGGTCTTAAGGTGGCAGCTCTGTCTTTGCAAGTTCAACTTTACTTCGTTTTTTTTTAATGTCCCCCCCCTCCCTCCCCCCTCTCCTTTATAATGTGTTATTTTGTCTTTTTACTTTTTAAAATCTCTGTTACATGGAAACCAATTTACCCCAGACAATAATGTAATTACACTTTGAACTAAAAGAAACCCAATAATGTAACACTTCTGTTAATGACCATTTGTGTAATTCTGTTGTCATAGTGGAGGCAGCCATTTTGTGGGCTGGACCTACAGTCAGCTGATCTAAGAACTAGTGATGTCATGAGGTATGTCCGACCTCTTTGGTCCCAGTGCGTGGATTGGCTGCGTTCTCATTAACTTTGCTACAGTATTGGAAATGGCTTCTGGACTGCATCCGTAACAAGCCAAAGTTTTGTTGATTGGAGTAATCCTTCCTCTCAAACATTAGTTTAATAGAACTTGTACAAGTATTTCAATGCACAGTAAAACCTGATCATTCACATTTTTATGCACCAAAACACCCCGTCTTCATATGTGCCTAAAATATCCACTGTGGTTTCATAGAGGACACATTGGTTGAGGGTTTTTTTGGGGGGTGGATTCTTTGTCTATTGATTTTAATTAATTTAAGTTGCCTTAGTAATGTAGTCCAAGGTTACAGCATTTGGCGGAAGCAGTTGAGAAATTAGAAGTAATGCGCTGTTCTGCGAGAAATGGTTCATGATGGCAAATGTCAAATCATTGCTTCTAAAATGCGTAGCTGATTCATCCTTCAGAGTATTGACTGACAGTCTCCATTGCTGACGTCTGCGTATTGTATGGCGTGGCTGCCAGTAGTGGATTTATTGGAAGTGTATTGTGAGCTAAGCTTCATCAGGAAGGCAGCCAAGAAACACAGCTGCACGGTAATACTTGTAGATTTGTGGTACAGGCTCCAAGCAGAGATAGTGGAGATAAATGCATGTATAGCTGTAATCCGCAAGAGGCGATTGTATAGTCCTGCAATTGCCTCTGGAGCAACTGCAGCTGTTTTCTAATCTGCTGGTAGTGGCTTATAACCAGCTGGTGCGCGGCTTGCACTGAAGTTGTGATCCCACTGCCTGGGGCATAAAACATACAGCTGTAGTGGCAACGAGGTACTTTCTTAAATGCACCGTGTCTTCTCTTATGTTGTGGTGACGTGACAAGAAAATGCACTAAACTGAATGAGCATTGTATCACACATTGACCCCATCACCTGTCTATAATCTCACATATGAGACATTACATTTCCAGGTTACTTGTGTGCATCCAGCATTGGTAATAGTGCTATGCTACTCTTTATCCCATAAATGTAGAGTTATGTTTAGTTGATGATATATAAGAGTTTAGCTAAAACACTAACATTTCCATTGCTTCCCTGGAGATGACTGTTACCATCAGCTATTTATATAGCGCCACTCATTCCGAAGCGCTGTACAGAGAACTCACTCACATCAGTCCCTGCCCCAATGGAGCTTACAATCTAAATCCCCAACATACACACAGAGAGTGACTAAGGGCAATTTAATAGCAGCCAATTATCGGTATGTTTTTGCAGTGTGTGAACATCCCCACGGAGAGAGCATACAAACTCCACACAGATAAGGCCGTGTTCGGACATCAAACTCATGACCCCAGTGCTGTGAGGCAGAAGTGCTAACCACTGAGCCACCGTGATTCCAATATGTGATTGAAACTAAATTATCTTAAAATGATGATATTTATATTAGAACCAAAGGTCGCTGGTTGGCGCTGTTGTGTTGCTATGTAGGGCTCATCTTTGCAAAGACTGTAATATTGCTTTTTTACAGTGGTAAAATCAGATACATAGACTTTGCTGTGTTAACGGGTAATATTTAGAGTAATACTTAAAACCAAAGTCTACATCTAACTTCACACTAACTGGTTGTACATAGCCGATGGGACGTCCAGATTACCCAACACAACTCTCCTTATGGAAGTAATAGATAAACGTCTAAGAGCACTGATTTTCTGACCGCGCAGACTTGGTGTAGACCCCGGTTTGAACCCCACTGTCAATGTTTGTGTCACTTAGTTTTGCAACAAAATTTTTGTAAGTTTGCAGTAATATATTCTGCGCGGTCTTTAAAGTGGAGAGCGTTATTTTGTATTCATGAGAATGCCACTTATCAATTCACGGGGGACTAGTGCAATCACTGAGGCACAGAAACCCTCAATGGTGCCAAGATGACATGGTGTGGGTGGAGCTATGTGCTATGGGAGGAGCTATGTGCTGTGGTTGGCTGCCTGGAACGATCTGAAGTGGGATTGGACATTGACCAATTTATCACTGCGCGAAGACTGTAAGAGCGCCACCTGGGGGAATCTATGTGAATACCACCCATTGAATACACAGGCTCTATGAAGGGTATAAACCTACAAATCTTCCTGTATTAACAAATTGGAAGGCAGAAGAGTGAACTTTGCCCTCTTTCTACTTTTTTACTGACGTTTGAGTAAAGATGAAAAAATAAGCTGTGTGACTGGTCAGAAAATGTGAATTCATAGTGACAGGTGTACTGGGAGGGGGAAGGGGTGTATTAGTCATTATATAACTGAACTTTGCTGCAGTCTCCCTGGTGACCTGAGTGCCTGGCTTATTAGTGGTGGACTCTTTCTGGATGATAGGCAGCTTCTTGCAAAGTCACTGTGACAGAGAGATGTGACAGGCACTTATATAAACTGCAAATAACAGGTCAGAGAGTGCATTAGTCATATACTAAGGACCTTACCTGAATGTTTCTGCCCAGTGATGTAAAATACATCACTAGTTTCTGTTCATATGCATTGTTGACATGAGGGTTATTTACAGTCCTCTACCCCTGTGTCTTTAACCCCTTTATGTCGTGGGCTATTTACTTATATTAGTGATCAGTTTTAACATTGCATTAAACTGAGAATATTTATTTATTTTTTTTGTAAATTTCAGTATCAAATCATCATAATTTATTTATATAGCGCCAACAAGTTCCGTAGCGCTTTACAATTGGGGACAAACACAATAAACTAATAAACAAACTGGGTAAAACAGACAGAGAGTTGAGAAGGCCCTGCTCGCAGGCTTACAATCTATGGGACAATGGGAGTTTGATACATGAGGTTAAGTCTACGTTTTGTATTTTGGCCCAGCCAGACTGCAAAGGTAAAAGTGACTCATAAGCTAAATGATCCCGTCACACAACAATGTTGGTCAAGGGGTAGTTGTCTTGTGTGAAATTGTGTAACGGGTGGTAATAGGGTAATGTAGTGAGGTTAAGAGGGTGGTTGAGGAATATTATAAGCTTGTCTGAAGAGGTGGGTTTTCAGAGAACGCTTGAAAGTTTGTAGATCAGAGGAGAAGCTTTTGCTAGCACTGGAGAAGTTCAGTGGCCAACCCATACCTGAAGAAGCGGCTGATCAAACCCAAAAAAAAAAAAAAGATCCTAGCTATCATTTATCTAATCCATTGTAAAAAATGATAGCTGGAATCTGATTGGTCGCTAGAGAATGGACTCTGTATTGTACACTATGCACCAGAGAATGGACTCTGTACTTTTCCTTTTTTAGAATGTTTGATAAATTTCCCCGTAAACAATATAATTGCTAACTTTCAGTAGGTTGCTTTGACCTCCTCGCTGTACAGCCAATAATCGGCTCCATTGCTCCAAACCTCACCACGCTCCATTTGCGTAAAGGAAATAAATATATTCTACTTGTAGATGAATCACTTTGCCAACATGATTACATAGTGTCAGCCGCCCTTACAATTCTGCCATCCTATGCCTGGGGATATACAGATCTGGGCCTGTACATACTAGGAAACAATGTAGGTAATGTCAGAGGAGGGGGAGTGAGGGGGGAAAGCTGACATTGGCTGTCATGTTAATGACTGCTATTTACACAAGTATATAGGTACACATATCTGTGTGTTCTGTATAGCAGGGTAAACATCTCTTTACAAGCAGGGACAATGGGGTTAACATCAGCGAGATGATAATTCGGTGATCTCTCGCCCACACATAGGACTCAGACACAATGCACAAAGCAATTTGCATTGTGACATGTTTCATACGCACTTATTGCTGCTCCAGTGTTCAGGGATATGACAATTTTCTCACTTTGGCTCGGTATGGTAACTAGGTTCTAACATGATGATGATTGACACGGCTACCAAAAAAAACACGCTCAGTCTTACGCTTGGTTCTTCTTGTGTTTTGTGGGTGTGAGCCAGGCACTCTGGTTTCCTCCCACAGCCCATAGATGACTGGTTGATTGGCTTCTGACTATTTGCCGTGTGTTAGGAAAATTAGATTGCAAGCTCTACTGGTTCTCTAGTTCTTTGATTGTAGAGCACTGCAGAATCTAGATCAGATCATTCTGGTACATCCAGGTTATTACAGGTCCGATTGATTTGCAATGAGGCAGTCTGATTGGACTGTAATGGAAGTTACCTGTCTATAGGTGGCTGATCAGCCAAGCTGGTTTTCCTTCCTGCTAGAGCAAATCCAATTATCTGTGACATGTGGCTGCAGACTGTGACATGGTCGGCCAATGTGTCAAAATGAACCAAACTAATCAACCTAATCTGTTTGTGTGGGGCCAGTTTATGTTCATATGGTTTGTACTGAAAGCCACAAATACCATCCAAGAGTCCTTTGGATTTAAGCACAGCCCTATGACCAGTTCTGTAGCACCCAAGGCACAGATGGCACAATATGACCCCCCCTAAGCCGTGAGCCCAGTTTATCATTATCTCCATTTACACATTATACCTAATGGTGCTGCCACAACGTGCCAGAATTGACCCTGACACCTTGTACCAACCCAGCGACCCTGTGCAGAGCCTATTTTGGTGAACAGTATAAAATACAGAGTCCATTCTCTGGTGACTTAAGTACAATACAGAGATCATATTTTAATAATAATAATCATTCTCTGATGACTAATGTACAATACTTAGTGGTTAGCACTTCTGCCTTATTTCTCCCCTTGTTTGCGTGGGTTTCCTCTGGGTGCTCCGGTTTCCTCCCACACTCCAAAAACATACTAGTAGGTTAATTGGCTGCTAACAAAATTGACCCTAGTCTATGTGTTTGTGCATGTTAGGGAATTTAGACTGTAAGCCCCAATGGGACAGGGACTGATGTGAGTGAGTTCTCTGTACAGCACTGCAGAATCAGTGGCGCTATATAAATAAATGGTGATTATGATGATGATTCTCTGATGGATAGTGTGCAATACAGATCCCACTCTCTGGTGACTAATGTACAATACAGAGTCCATTCTCTGGTGCATAGTGTACAATACAGAGTCCATTCTCTGGTGCATAGTGTACAATACAGAGTCCATTCTCTGGTGCATAGTGTACAATACAGAGTCCATTCTCTGGTGCATAGTGTACAATACAGAGTCCATTCTCTGGTGACTAGTGTACAATATAGAGACCACTCTGGTGAATAGTGTGCAATACAGAGCCCACTCTCTGCTGGATAGTGTACAATACAGAGTCCACTCTCTGCTGGATAGTGTACAATACAGAGTCCATTATCTGGTGCATAGTGTACAATACAGAGCCCACTCTCTGCTGGATAGTGTACAATACATAGATCATTCTCTGGTGCATAGTGTACAATACAGAGATCATTCTCTGGTGAATAGTGTACAATACAGAGATCATTCTCTGGTGAATAGCTACACCTCTTCAATGCACCAAGTGGCTCATGGGAACTACCGAGAAACATTCTATAAACAAAGAGTTAATCTCAAACATGAGCTGGATTATTGTGAGTCACAGAATATTGAGTTTCCAGTTCATATTGTGGACAGGTAATAAATTCTCTGTATTTAATTGGCCCTCATTACTGAGTTTTATTAAAACCATGTGTACTTCCTGTAGTTTATGCAAACAATTTAGCTGGTAATTCTCTTGCCAATTTTTATTCTCCTTAGTTTACAAAATGTAGTTTCAAATTTTGTTGACTTAAATATTTTTTTTAATTCTCTTCCTCATCAAACCTCCAGCCTGACCCCTTGTGCAATAAGTTTGCTTCTGCTTTTCACATTTACTTTCCAACTGCAACCACCTGGACTGAATTAATGAATTAATTAATAGGAGTTCTAGCAGTTCTAAGTATTAACTAATTCAGATTAATTTATTACAATTGGAAAATAAGTGGGACAAGCAGATTATCATCCTTCAGAGAAGTGAGTCAGTTTGTCTTTAGTCTTCTGCTGTTTGATATTGGAACGCTTCCCTATGTCAGAACATATAGAACCCAATCAATTTAATTATCTGTGACTTTTAGAGGGGTCCATCTGTATTACCTGAACTCAGCCTCGGCCACTAGAGGGCAGTGTTTGTCAGCTAACTGATGAGCGCTCAGTATGGTATAAGAGCTGGATGAGAGATTCAGGCTTTAATAGCAGTGAATGTGGCCCTCAATAAGACAGTCCAGGGGCCTCATTCAGTCCTCACATCCTGTCCTATCAATTCCATAATTCTCCAGTTACTCTGGTATTGGTAGGGAAAAGTGGACACAATTCTAAAAACATGTACTGTTAGGGGGTAATTAAGAAGTTGGACATTCCCTGATCAATATGAATTTATTACTAAGAAGAAAGTTCTCTTATATTTATCTGCAATACATTTGTAGCTGCAAACTGTGCTAGCGATTCCCTGCTCAATGTCGCCCTCTAGCGGTCTGTGAATATAGACCTTTCCTATGAAACAGCTACGAAACCAAAGTGACGTAATAGAGACAATGGTCACTGTGTAACTTATCCATGGCTGTCACTA
The DNA here is from genome assembly GCF_038048845.1 of Mixophyes fleayi. Lineage (NCBI taxonomy): Eukaryota > Metazoa > Chordata > Amphibia > Anura > Limnodynastidae > Mixophyes > Mixophyes fleayi. Next base: position 134,330,575 of record NC_134409.1, read on the forward strand.
AAACAGCTCAAGTTTCCTAGGCAAAAGTTTATTAGTGACTCAGTAGCTAATATCACATTTCCATTCCAAGAAAATTCAACCCATGTTATAAACTGCCCTGTTGCAGCTGGGTTTCTAAATACAGCTGAAAGCAATTCTCTTATCGTGGAAATACCTTTGCTGTCACAGCTCAGTACCGCCCCCTAGATATAAATCATCGTGGCTCATAGCCTGCCAATAATAATGAGAACTAGAGAAACCCGTCGGTAACCGTCTTAAATTAAAGTGAAATGTAATGACTATGTTAGTTTATTATTAGAATTCAATAACTTTTTTATACACTACATTGCATGTAGAAATGGAGTATATTGAATACACTACAGTATATGTATAAGCTCTTCCATCGAAGTTACTTTGCTGGCCATGGTCCCCGCAAGACACGCTGATATATGTGGCTGCAAATAACTCACATTTTCCAGACCACCCAGCAGGTGCACAGGGGGAGTTCACTAACTGTCACAATTTCCAGACCCGCCACAATATATGTATACGTTTTTCCATCGAAGTCACATTACTGGTCATGATCCCCGCAAGACACACTGATATATGTGGATGCAAATAACTCATAGTTTCCAGACCACCCAGCTGGGCTGCAAATCACTGTCACAGTTTCCAGACCACCCAGCAGGTCACATGTTTCAGGTCACCCAGCAGCTGCACAGGGAGAGTTCACTAACTGTCACAGTTTGCAGAACAACCAGTAGGTGCATTGCCAACTGTCACATTTTCCAGAGTAGAATGGTAATGCAAATTTCTTCCACAGATCTCTCAACATTCCAAAAAGGAAACAATGGTTAGGACATAACTGTGTTACTATTTAGCCATGACGATAATCCCTCTGTCCCCAAGAAATAGTCTTAGCTCCAAGAACATCATGACTTTCCCTCAAGAAGAAGTTTATCATGGAGGAGTTAACTAGTTCTATTTATTTTATTCTATTTTCTTCTCTTTATCAAAGCAACAAAGAGGTCAAATGATTGTGGAATTCCTATAATGCTTAGTGCATTAAAAGGTTTTGACCAGTGGTAATTTTTCCACAAGGTCGCACAGGCAAGTTGAAAAACACGTTTTTGTGAATCGCCCAATGTAACAGACAGACTACAATAGGAAAATGTTATCAGAACTAGGAATTCTCACGGCAAGTTTAAATCCTGAGTAGAAGAACATAGTACATGCCTTGTGATAACACATAGGGATTATTTTTCTTGTAAGTGATGGTTTAAAGGTGGTTTCCAGTTTTGAACCCCCCCTCCCACCCCCCTGAAAATATAGCAAATTTTGGTACCAGTCTCTCCCTAGGATCACCTCTAATCTTACTGATTAGAGTGGAATAGAAGAATTATATTCCCCTGTATGGAATAGGACTGGATCGCTTCTCGCCCTTTTGGCTCAGGTCAGGTGGAGATGCCCAGGTAGACGCTTCCCCTGTAGGCGATGGGCTGTCACCTGGTCCTCTATCTATTAGGCTGGCAGCAATAAAGCCCAGGATGAAATTGCTGCAAAATTTTGTGTTGAACCAATTCATATGAGAATGCAGTCCATGACTTCACTAGGAACCAATGACAGCGATGAGACATGAGGCACACTGATATACTGGGAACCAACGACCTTACTGAGGCATGAGGCACATCAGATCGGTGACAGGAACCTTATAACAGCTCCTTTGCTATAGGATCTGTGACACATGGGTAACCTACGAACAGATGGCAAATCATCTCTCCCACATGCATATGGAAACTTCCCAGTTAAGTCCGCTGACCGAGTGTAAGCTCTTGGGGAAGCTGTATTATGTACAGTTTCTTCCTATACCCCTGCTGCAAGAGGCTCGTATGTATAGATAATAAATAATCGGGGAGTTTATTAAGGCAGCATCCTGAGGCTGCTTTTCTCTTGCATCTGAATTTCATTTGCATTTTTTTTACCTATTTTATTGCATTGACGTAATTACCCTGGATATGACCCCAGCCAGAGCAACGAGCAATGCTGGGATCACAGACAGATGTTGGGAGTGTAATGAAGGAAGTATAGTTTGGCAGCAGTGATGCCCAGGGGAAGCTCAGAGACTTAAAGCAGAACCAACTAAAACGCCACAGTGCTGCCCGTTAGACCCAGATTATCCACCAGGCAACTCAGGTAACTGCCAAGGGTCTGAAATCCGGAAGCGTGTAGAGAACACCAAAGGATTAATAATGGCTTTGGGGCTGCTCTGTGTAATTTCATCCCTTCCAATAGTCTCGATGGTGGCAGGGCTGCCCCTGAACGTGGCTCTAGTTGGGCTGGTGGGTCAGGACAAGGCTTATTTTGTACTAATTTTGCTTTTTTAAATGTTGTGATATAATCTTAGTGTTCTCACATTCCTGTAGGTTGCCTGACACTAATACATACAGGGTATTTTATTGCACGTAAGTGGAGGCAAATTGTACTTTAAATGGTAGTAAATTAAATCTATATTCTATAAATGAATGATAAATCATTATTTTTAGTATATACTGTCATTGTCCGTATATGTTGCAGTTGATCTATATTGTTGTGTTCGCACCCCCTGATCGTTCCTCCTCTATCTGCCTATTGTAGGTGATGTACGAGGCAATTTCAGGCGGCTAATTTGGTGTAAATAGGCCAGGTATATTTACTAAACTGCGGGTTTGAAAAAGTGGAGATGTTGCCTAGAGCAACCAATCAGATTCTAGTTATCATTTATTTAGAACATTCTACAAAATGACAGCTAGAATCTGGTTGCTATAGGCAACATCTCCACTTTTTCAAACCCGCAGTTTAGTAAATATACCCCCAGGTGTTTGAGCCTCCATCAACCAATAAATAACAAAAACAATAAAATCCATCCAGATATTAATCGTTTATGTGAAAATGGCGGTGTCCAAAATTGTGACCATTAATTGAAACAAAAAAAAAAAGTTTTTATTGAAGAAGTTCAGAGTTGTACAAAATGAAAACAATTCAATTACACACTAACAGAATTGTGTTTACCAGAACAGAATATAGATTAGACTGCACTCTCCTCCTCACACAAGGTCATCTATTGAGTATTGAGTTATGGACACATTCTACTTACTAGCCACCCTGAAGGGGGTTACCTGATCACCTCAGCCCTCCACCTGAAATTCCCCAGCCTCCCACCTCCGTCTGCTCATCTCTGTGAACAGGTCTATTAGCAGAATGGCGGACAAACGCGTGAACTTCGTTACCAGGACTGCCACCTTTCACTAATAGCTGTCTCCGCTCCTGCAAAATGTTATATAGCTCAGAAAACTGGGAATGTGAGAGATAGTCCATGGTGGGATGCAAAAGGCATCAGAAAAGGCATGGTGCAAAGGGACATACATCGAATTAAACTCCACCCAAAAACTAAACATATAATTTTGGGTGTAGTGCAAAATTCTAAAATAAAGCCTGTTATTTTTTGTTTATGGGCTGTACCTTTCTCCAAGTAGTCAGAGGTGTCTGCCACCTTCAACGTTCTGTCCAGCTGTGGTCTGTGTATTAAGTTCACCTGCGTTGTCGATGCCCCTCCCCCTTTGCACCGCTCACTCATACACACTAGGAACTTACCAGGAGAGGGGTATAATACGGACCCAACTGGAAAGTGCTATTAGTATACAGGAGTCTGAGAACTAGGCCGTTGATGACTTTGGGAATCCCGGGGGATTGGGAAAAATATGTGCGGGTAAGTAAAACTCTGTGTTTGTCATCTTAAACTCCAATCAATCCTACATTTTTAGTTTTGGATCTGGATCACTTTTTCTTTTACATACATCACATGGGCTGACTCCTATCCCATGGAGCTTACAATCTATATTACAATTCTAAAGACCACAAAAAAAGAGGCAATCATTGTCTTGTGTGTGGGTCTCTATAGCATGAACATACTGTGAATTCACACGTCTGTTATGTGAGCTGAGACCTCTAAGTCATTCCTCAATTCACTGCCAGAATAGAAGCTGGAGAATCCAGTTTATGTTGTTAATCCTTCACTGGGCTCACAAAGGATCATTTTGTGCCTGAAACCACAGCCTGGGAGAACAATGAGCAGCATCTGGTGTTAATGTTCTGTGTTCGTGTTGTGTCCTGTACTTGAGGCTGGGACGGGTCTGATACCTAAGACAACGTTCTGCGGTCCTGGGGGAACTGTACCAAGGAAGGTTCTTGTCACACCGTACTACTGTGGTACACAGAATTCTATCACCCCCCCACACACACCCCAATCCCCATCCCCCCTTCCCTGGAAGACTGGGCCCTAAATTTCTTAAAAGGATTGTGCACCTGAAAATGAAGATCATTTAGTGCACCCTCATACAACTTTTGCACCTCTTTCTAGCTTCCTTGTTTTTAGTCATGTCATGTTACATCTTTGGGGAGAGTTATTTTATTGCTATTGGCTCCCACTATAAACTAAAACAAATATTTCCATTTCACTACTAAGACGTTTCCACGACTGAGGTCTTAAGATGCAGAATTTGTTTGGAAGAAGAGGATAATATATATACTATGAATAGAACATAACTGAAATGATTGTTTCACTACAACATTCTAACGAGTCTAGCAGGTATATCGTGTGTAACCCATCCTGGCCCCAGTAATGTCTGAGGCTCCATGTAATAGACTATTTGCAGAAGTATGGCAGTGTAACTAGTGCAATTACTCATTGAAGGAAAAATATTGTATTTTATATAAACTAGTTACAAGTCTTATTTTTTTTTTTTACAGTTTTTTTTAACATTATCACAAGTTTCTCCCAGCATTTGCAAAATAAATTTCCGGCAAATTAGGACTTGCCTATGATTTGCTCAATACCACCCATGATCCTCCCAAACCACGCTCAGTATTTTTTTTATTTTATTATTTTCACCCCATCACAAAATACAAATATATAAATATATATATATATATATATATATATATATATATATATATATATATTGAATTAGAAACAACCAATAACTCCATTCCGTTAGGAATAAGATGGTTGCCACTATAAAGTGCTTAGACGCTAAAATTTACATTAATTAATTAAACACTGCAAAATTAATTAAACTTATGAAGTACAGAGATAACTTACCAGCGCATAATAAATAAAACCTGTTCACTGACAGCTTTTGACCATAAGATGGCGCTGTAGCCGAATTTGTACATGTACAAGCTTTAAACTGCTTCAGCAGAAGTATTAAACAGCTTAAACTGGTTAATAGTTGCACATATAGGGATATATTTACTAAACTGCAGGTTTGAAAAAGTGGAGATGTCTATAGCAGCCTATCAGATTCTAGTTATCTATTATTTAGTACATTCTACTAAATGACAGCTAGAATCTGAATGGTTGCTATAGGCAACATCTCCACTTTTTCAAACCTGCAGTTTAGTAAATATACCCCTTAGAGCTGGGTATAAGTCCATTTGTGCAACGTAAAACATTTTGGCACACACTGCATGTTCCACGAAATAATCAATGCTATGATTAACAGACAAAAGATCTGTTATTTATTCATAAAGTTTGCTTGAACTGAAGTGAGACTATAGCAGGACTCTCGCATAAAACTATATATAAACTTACCAGCTTTGGGACTGCAGGACGACCTGTCTCTTCAGTGCAGCGTTGTTTCGACACCCCAAGAAAAGTAACAGCTAACTGCCAAGTTCAGTTCTAGCGAATAGTGAAGGTGGAAGGATGTGAGATTCTAAACTAGAATCTTTTCAAAATGACGTGATACATATCGGTCAATTTCCCCTGAACAGAAGTAAACCTGGTATTATAATTTTACTATATGCTGCTTTTCCACCAGACAGTAGCTACAGAATGAAAAAAAGTGATCAACTTAATAGGGATAGAACTCTGAATGTATGATAATAAGTTCATTTAGAAGATAAAGTTACAGCCTTGTTTTCCTGGTGTTGACAGGAGCTGCGAATTGTTACTTTGACTCCTTTCGCTGTCTGGTATTGCCCCTGTCCAGGGGTAAGAGGGCATCTGCCCCCCAAGCCGGTCCCACAGTACTTTGGTCTGGGTCACTGGACGACCTACATTTCTTTTCCTTTAAAATGTTCCTAATACGCTGCTGAGTCACGTCTTGCCCCCCGGGCTACAATTTGCCAACCCCCCCTCTGCCCCTGTCACATGTAGCCCTCTCCTCACTGACCCCCACACCATCAGGTCACTCCTCTCCCGCTCCTCTGAGAATCTAATGATCTGATTTGCTACTTAGTGTTCTATCCCCGCCCACTTTAAACCTGGGAACATACGGATGAGCAGGAGCTGAACATTAAATACAAAAGTTGCTCAGACACTAATGAAACCCTAAAAAGAAACTGGGACAACTGTCACCCTGCTTCCAACGGGCTGAACCCAGCAGTAATTTAGGAGAAGACTGAATCATTTCATTTAATGAAAGTAATGGTTCTAAAAGGGTAGGAGGTTGGATTTTGATATTTAGGGCTAGATTTACTAAACTGCGGGTTGGAAAAAGTGGAGATGTTGCCTATAGCAACCAATCAGATTCTAGCTGTCAATTTGTAGAGTGCACTAAATAAATGATAACTAGAATCTGATTGGTTGCTATAGGCAACATCTCCACTTTTTCGAACCTGCAGTTTAGTAAATATAGCCCTTAGACTTTTGCACTTTGAGTCTTATCAGATTCTTCCACCTACCGACAAATCTTGCCCTAGTTCTCATTTGCAGAGCTACCTCCAAATCCGGAAGGTAGGTATGAACCTTATTGTCACTCACCGGACTGTGAGTGCTACTTCTCGTGTGTTTAGGAAACGTGGCCGTCCGCCATCCTGAGGGTCTGCGCATGTGCAGCCCTTTCAAGCCTTCAGTATCTGTTACTTTTCATTAATTGGCTGATCAGGCAACACTCCCTATTTAAAGCACCTGTGGTCAATACCTCGTTGCCTGATCTTGGAGTCTCATTCCCATGAGCCTCTGAAGGTGTTCCTGTGTTTCCTCGTGTATTCAGCTCCTGCTGATTCCTGTTATTTCTATTGTGGTTTCCAGACCACTTCAAGTCTCCTGTGTTCATCGTGTCTGCACCAGCTGATTCCTATCCGTTGCCTCTGTTGTTACTACAGAGTTCCTGCTCACCTCAACTCTCCTGTGTTCATCGTGTCTGCAGCCAGCTGATTCCTATCCGCTGCCTCCGTTGCTTCTACAGAGTTCCAGCTCATCTCAACTCTCCTGTGTTCATCGGGTCAGCGCTCCGCTGCTACCATCTCTGCTACTGGAGTTCAGACCACCTCAACTCTCCCGTGTTCTTCAAGTTCCAGTTCCATTTACTACTGCTTCCAGAGTATTGCCTCGTTCATGATGGTTTACCTGCCGTGCGCTGCACCAACTTGATTACCGCTTCCACCTTCCAGTGGTCTCTCCTCCTGCCGGTCTACAGCCGTTCAGGTATCCCTGCACGTCTCTCTGACAGCCTGCTCTCCTGAACCGCGGTATGCATACTTCTCATTGACTTTGCTCCTGTATTGCATATCTAGCTGGACTGTGTTGTGTTCTCCTTCGGAGTCCTCTATCCACTGAGACTATTGCTATCATTGACTTTGTCTCCTATTTGCCTGGATTGTTATTGTGACTTTGTATACTTTAGCAGTGCTGCTCTGTTATCATTGTATTGTGATATCATCGTGGGATCAAGTCCTGTGTGCCCGTGTATACTCTGCATAGCATTCATCTCCTCGTGCCCTCCTCACATATATATTGCCGTGGTACAACTTGCTATATGCAGACCACTGATTCCAGTTCCCTGTGACACCAGTTTCAAGTATCATCATCATCATCACCATTTATTTATATAGCGCCACTGATTCCGCAGCGCTGTACAGAGAACTCATTTGCATCAGTCCCTGCCCCATTGGAGCTTACAGTCTAAATTCCCTAACATACACACACACACACAGACAGACAGACAGAGACTAGGGTCAATTTTGATAGCAGCCAATTAACCTACCAGTATGTTTTTGGAGTGTGGGAGGAAACCGGAGCACCCGGAGGAAACCCACGCAAACACGGGAAGAACATACAAACTCCACACAGATAAGGCCATGGTCGGGAATTGAACTCATGACCCCAGTGCTGTGAGGCAGAAGTGCTAACCACTAAGCCACCGTGCTGCCCAAGTATCCTCTCACATAGCAGTGGTACAGCTTGCTATACTCAGACCACTGACTTCCCTGTTATCTACCTTCACCTGGATTCCATTCCTTTACCTAGACAGCGATACAACTTACTATACGCAGACCGCTGACTCTCACTTCCTCCTCGCTACCTCTGGACATTCCTCCTCACTATAGCAGTGGTACAACTTGCTATACGCAGACCACTGACTATCCTCACGTTTCCTTGTCCATCCAGTTCCTCGTGTTCAATTATATACTCACTACCAGTGCTGCTAGTCATAGACTTTCCTCGAGCATTCTCTCACCATCTGCTGTTCCTCCAGTTCCGTTATCACCCTGCTACCAGAGTACCTATTACCATCTATATTACTCTGGTAAGCCAACATCTGGTGATTTCCTAGGCAAAGACTCCTAGTGCCCGTGACACTTATAGAGAGCTGGGCAATTAAAACAGATGCCAAAGTGCTAAAAGAAAGCTATTTCCGGTGCGGATCCTGTGCTCATCGCCCCGTCTACGGGCAGAAGGCACGTCCGCTCTAAATAATCTCCCAGCACTCAGCCTCAATGCCAGGTTGAATAAGATGCACTTACACTAAACGTCTGCCCGGCATATCTCACATTCTTACATTAGGACTGATTTCACTTTTCATTCATCACAAGGTTCTACAATGCGTAAGAGACATGTAGAGTCTTATACCCTGACTTCAGCTCACATTCCAGACCTCTGCCGCTGGGTGCACAACACATCTCACTTAGAAGGTGATTTTTTATTTTTCTACGCAGCATTTCCCCAGCTCCAATCGGCCGGGCACATGCCAGCGGGATGACAGGGGACTATTGTGTTTGAGAGTTGGAATATTTTAGTGAAGTGTATGTAACTCTTCTCTCCTGGCCACAATAGTGCATACTTCTAAGCCGAGATCAGCGGGGTACCAGCTCTCCTTCAAAGGGAATTAATTATTTAAAATAATATTTACAAAAATCGGTTGTTTTTCTTTCTTTATGAAGCTTTGTGAGACCTGGAGGAGCCCCCGCAGTGCGTAACCTTTACGGTATGTGACGGTCTTGTGTGTTTGAAGGTTTTTTTTGATATTTGGCAAAGAGCGTCTTGGAAATACAATTCTCTGCCGAAGTGCAGCTAGAACGAGCGAGATGTCTTCAGCTACAAGTAGAAGACCCGACCTCCACCCAACTGGTTTTTGCAGAGTGGAAGCGAGATTCAAATGTGCTAATACTTTTAAAGGGGGATTAAAGGGATTTTTCTATTTCACTATTAAATCCAACTTCTTTCCCGTAATACTTTGTACTTTTGTGGGGGTTCCACCACCAGTCCCTGTGCCTGTGATATTTTACCTGTGTTTCCAGAACATCTGTATTCCATTCAGAAAGCGATGGGGCTCATTTACCGTTAAATAATTTTCCATACGCATTCCGTACTGTGCACGTGCGACAAAAATCATTATGTATACGTCGTTAATAGTGTTTTGCACATTGTCGTCTTATGTCTTCTTGCGCCTGGAGAGGCAGAACAGGAGTGCGCATGCGTAGGCAGAGTACGGCAAGTGGCGTCTTCATGTAATTGGGAGACAATTAGATATGGAGGCATCCGCAGATATTTTATAAGGCGTACTTTTTGCGGGTGCTGGTGGGCTGATGCAAAGATACGCGATGCTGATGACCAGTAGAACTAACTAGCAGCTTCTGATTGGCTAGTTGCGTATTGAGCGCTCCAGGTAATAGGACGTACATTATAAGCGTAGTGGCTGTATTATATGACAGCTGTCTACTGATGTTACTACATTGACATTACCATTTAGACGACTGCAGGAAAGAAGTTTTCAGGGGAAAACAATAGATGATTGTATTTCATTTACGTTGTATTTTGTATTTGTGTTTATACGTAATTACATTTTATATTGAAAAATGCAACTTTCGGGTTTATTAATACCTGTCTAGACAATATTCCCTGTCGTGTATATGACACTTCATTATTATATTGTATACAAATAGGGTAATTAGAATTTAGCATTTACTAGTAACACTGTACAGTCCCATTTCTACCCTGTCAAGAGGGAAAATGCACAGACTTGTAGCCTGATGTAAAGGACCAATAGGCAAAATGGGGGGTGTGGCCATATCGTGCCATTAATCTGGTCACACCCCCTAGAGTGCTGCCTTGCGTTGTAAAGTGATTGGCTGCCCATTACAAACCTCCCTTCCCCCAATATTCCTACCAGTGGGACAAAAATGTCGCCGGCCGGGACAGTGAGACAGGGCCTTAAAATCGGGACTGTCCGGCGGAAATCGGGACAGTTGGGAGGTATAACTCTACACTTTTATTTAGTAATAAGGGCCTTTCTATCAAACAGGACCTGATTATCCCAACAGGCTGACTAGGCTTCAGCCTAGGGCACAGGGCTTTTGGGGAGGGGACGGAACATTTTTGAGGGTGAAAAATTTTGACAGGGCGAGGTGTGAACTGAAATTCATTTTTAAAACATAAGAGAATAGTTGTTCTGTAAAGTAAAAAGAAAGTATGAAAAAAATGTAGTAAGGTTTAATCTTGACGTGTTCCCATGGTAAAGGCTGAAGACAATAAGTAATCCTTGGGCGGGCGCTGGAGGATAAACGAGTGGGAGAGGCAAGGATGGTGACAGGCGCAGGTGTGACAGCCCCCTTCACATCTTCACCCTCAGCAGCGCTCGTTCATGCCTCCGTTCTACTATACAGTTCTGATTTTAATGAAAACCAAATGAGTGACAGATTGTTGTGCCCGTTTTAAAAAGCCAAGTGAAGCTGCATTACGAAAACGCAGGAACATAAACATTGGTGGAGAGAAAGCTGGATTTTAAATAGACATGTTCCATGGCAAACCGAGGGGGGGGGGGGGGTCTTAGTGCCTGGAAACCCCCTCCAAGCCTGGAGAACTGTATAATTGAGGTGGCTGTACCCTGCCCCCGCTTCACACGGCTCTGCTTGAAAAGGGAGAGCTGTGTGCACCTAACAGTAGTGCACGCAGCATTGCCCATGTATATTATAGGGATAGGAAGAGTTGGAAACCAGCCAAGCACTGTCTAATATTATAGCCACGCCCCCATGCATGCTGGTCACGCCCAATGGTGGCGTGGTGTGGAAACCCCCCTCTACAAATCCTGCATTTGCCCCTGATGTTCGTTTTCATCTACCGCGTATATTAACCTAGTGCGGCCTGAACCCTTAATCAGGCCGTTATCCTATTCGATAAATTGGAAATCAGTGCAAAAAAAAAACCTTTTCCAAAATCCTGATAATTATTCATACTAAAATAATGTGGCATTGTGTTTGCATTTCTACACTGATCCAAAGATTAAACGTACGTATGGATTCAAGCTACAGTAAGCAATATAATGTCATTCTGTATAATTAATATGTATGTTTAAATATAGTTTTATACAGGGTATAGTTATATTTTCTGTCTATATTATGGTGTTGCCATATAAATGTCGATCATATAGTTGTTGAACATATCAGATTAGATCGACTGTTATTTAACAGAGCAGAAGATACAGAAAAACATTTTGTGTCTCTTTATAGAAACGTACAAGAAACTCCCTAAAGCCTAAAACCAAGTTTAATCTGGTACCCTCAGGTTCTGTGTGGAAATAGTAGGTCTAAGTTTGTTATGATAGTAAACAGTTTAAGAGACTGTTGATCATTAAGAGGCACAGAACAGATATCACACAGAGATCAACGTGTAGATGATGTATATATACTATATATAGTAAAGGATGGTAAATACATTACAGTAGACGCATTCAGGAAGGATTCCGAGCACAGAATGAATACGTTAGACTGTGATGATACAAAGATTCTGTTCTTTATTCACTATTCTCAAAGAAACAGCCTGTAATATCATACCCTGTGTCTTAATGTAGATGATTAAGTCTATATATATATCAAGTGGATGTTCCGAAACGTTCTTCTACGCACTGAGAAACTACTGTATGATTATACCCGGTCATAATTAATGACATTTTTTTTCTTAGTGTGGAAACCGGGGTGTACTTGTATTTTGGGAGTTACTCCTGTGTTTACTATGTACCAGAACAAGCACCGACACGTATGTCTAAGCAAAGCTGCTTCCTATAATGAAATAAGTAACATTATAAGCAGACGGGACAGGCAGAGGGACAGACTGATCGGAACTGTCAGACTTTGTGAGTCCTTTAATCGATTAGTGCAGTTGCGCTGATTAGGGAAAGATTAACCTGAATTTAACTTATAATAATGGTGGAAAAATCATCACTTGGCTGCTGGTAACAAAAAGTACAGTCTCTTGCCGTCAACTGCCACTTCACCAGCATGAGTGGGTAACACTATCATTCACATTGACAACCAATAGCCAGATGTAACCAACCTTTAAGGTCGAGACCTGGGGTGTCCAAATTGGTCGATACTGAACCCCCATCCTCACGGCTCGATAAACTGCAGTAAGATTTTATCTTTTGTATATTATTAATTTATTTACTTTTGGCTGGGGTTGATGAAGAATCAAGGATTCCACGGAGGGGTGTTTTGTGGGGGGGAGGGGGTCAAAAAACGTTTTAGGGATCCCTGGAAATTGTGCTTTGTCTATCATCATCATCAGCTGTTTATATAGCGCCACTAATTCCGCGGCGCTGTACAGAGAACTCACTCACATCAGTCTCTGCCCCATTGGAGCTTACAGTCTAAATCTGCAACTACTATTAGTGTTATAGTTATAGGGTGTGATGCAGAGTTGAACTTACGCCACTTTGCGCAGCGCACACTGTGCAAGTTCGCACTGCGCAGAAAGAGAACGGATCCATATGTGTCAGTTCAGACTTCTCGTTATCAGTCTCCTGCAGGGACACCTGCACCAACACACATATATATATATATATATATCCTTGTTAGGAGGCTGACGGTGATGGCATGGTGTAACCATCTTAAGGCGTGTACGACTCTGTCTCTTTGTCATCACCATAATCATCAGCATAATTAACAACAGTTCTAAAGATTACCTGTTCTCATGCGGGGCATTAAATTATTGTTTTCCTTTGCACTATAGTGAGGAAGGAAACAAGGAACGAGTATGCCAACATGTGGCGTGTACGGCGCACCTTCTAACATCTGCCCGTGATCCGTCAGCCACGCCCTAATTGGTGGGAGCCAAGACAGACAACACATTTCATCTACCAGGTTGTAGCTGTAATATTTATACACATTCTCGGCCGGCCCAAGTTTGGAAACATTCTCATTTAACGCTGCGGCTTTGGGGAAAGCAGAAACTAAAGAAAAGTCACTTCCTCTGAATGTTACCAGCTGACCACAAGTAGAGATGAAACCTGTTCAGGGGGGGGGAATCGACTTTCCTATAACTGTTATGTCTTAACCCTAATAATTACATTGGAAATTGCATTTATAATGGCCAGGCAGGTTAAATACTGGCCGTGTGACAGCAATAACCAGAAAGGAGCATAGACACAGGGCAGCATATTGGAGAGGAAAGCACGTCTTACAATGAACATATTGAATTTATGAACTTTGTTTTATATAGAAGTGTGTATGACACCACAATCTCTCTGAATCAGTGTGGAAAGGAGCCGACATCACTACTCTGTGCTAAAGGGGGACCCTGCTCCTTCCACTATATAACTCTCAGTCTGTGGCTTCCTGCTGCCTCCATTCTCCTCACATCATGTCACTGCCCCTGTCACATGAGCCCTGTCCTCACTAACACATCACTCATCTCCTGATATACTCTGTGCTGCTGGGGGACCCTGCTCCTTCCACTATATAACTCTCAGCCTGTGGCTTCCTGCTGCCTCAATTCCCCTCCTCACATCATGTCACTGCCCCTGTCACATGAGCCCTGTCCTCACTAACACATCACTCATCTCCTGATATACTCTGTGCTGCTGGGGGACCCTGCTCCTTCCACTATATAACTCTCAGCCTGTGGCTTCCTGCTGCCTCCATTCCCCTCCTCACATCATGTCACTGCCCCTGTCACATGCAGCCCTGTCCTCAAAAACACATCACTCATCTCCTGATATACTCTGTGCTGCTTGGGACCCTGCTCCTTCCACTATATAACTCTCATACTATGACAGTGTCTGTGGTACATGCAGCTTTTTCCTCATTAAAACAATCACACATGCGAACAGGTCACAATCTCCTACAAGATTAGATTCCTCATCTTCTGCTGCTTTCACCATTCAGATTATCTGTCTGACTATAGATTATTCTAGATTTAATACAATTAGGGGTGCAGACAATAGGTTTTTTTTTAAATCTATAAGATCAATAACTGAGTCTTAAAATTTAGTTTAATTGTGCAGTTGTTACATCGGAATCAACTATGAAAGATCCTTGAAAAGGTCACACAAACATGTTGGCATAATTAGGTGCGCACCGAGCCCCCATTGCAGTGCCCTTCATTTGTAGATATATTTTAAAGAGAAAATAAATTAGAACAAGTATCAATATTACATTATTTGATTTTAGAAGAAAGTTTATTTGCCATGTGAACATTAAATTAGTTTGTTCCAGGCACCACTTTTAACCTAAGTTGAGTTGAATATTGCCATATACAGATGAAATGACAGATCCAGACATTGTCTTGTTTCCATAAAATGTCTATAATAACATTAACTTATTAGATTGTACATTTCCTCATCTAACTGTTGCTACATACATCCTTTTATCTTTCTTCAAAGATGTTCCATAATCTTGGATACAATTGTATCTGATGTTGAGTTCAGTTACATCTATCTTCCCTTCCTTTGTTCTTCTGTCCTTCTTTCACTAGACTTTTCCTAGTTGCAAATTTGAATTATTGATTCAATACAATGTACAGACAACAAATGTATAAATTGACTTGAGGGTTTCAGCTATGGATGTTTCGAACCTCTGTGATTTACTGAACTGAGGCTGGGTACACATTGCATAAAATTTCTCCCGATGCGATATCATTAATTATTTTTACCAACGGCTGAAAGCGTGGATCAGCAGCTGATTCATGGATATAGATTTACCTTCAGATCTGTGCTCTTCATATGTCATAACCATCGGCTGAAAATATCGTGACTCTGTACACTCCATAGAGATCTATGGACACTGCCGGTCCTGAGTGCAGACACACTGCAGGATTTGCCCGACGTCCTTCCATCGTTTATGGAGGATTTTAGTCCATTTTATAAAATTTAATCAAACAATACGATGTGCTTTGGAACGATAAAACATGATTGTTGGACCTAATGGCCGTTTATCATGTGATTGGCCCAATAATCAGGGGAAAAATCTGTAGTGTGTACCCAGCCTTAGACTGCATTCAGTATATGATTCCAATAGATCATTATCCATATTAATCAATGAATGTTGCCTACAGTAATGTATGATAACTACGGACATTTCTGTTTTACAGTCGTCACTCATACCCACCCACCACAGTGTATCCAAATAGTCATCCCAGGTCTTCTCCTCTTATATCTGTATGAAGAATGGAGATGTGTGTGTGACCATCACAACCAATGTCAGCTCAGCAAACGTCCTGGAGTCCAAAGCTCAACTTAAATATATAGATTTAGAGTTTGTTTTCCGGGATTTTGAGTTGGTGACGTTTAATCTTTGCGTAATTACACTTTCCATAAATAATTTTGTGTAAATAAGAGTTTCCTGAAGGAAGATTTCACCCTTCATTTGTACACAACCGTTGTTGCTGTTGGCAGCGACAGAGATAACAACGCTTTCTTTGGAAACACGCTCAGTATGTAATTTTGTGTGAAATAATAGGTTTACTAACACAGAAGGATTGCTGTGCTTTCTTCCCTGACTCCATGTGGTATGTGGTACCACTGCTATGTAGCCATACACTATATGAAATTGTAGGTTTCCTATTACACAATGGTTTATTTGGTAACAAGCTGCTTACAAAAAAAATGATGTTTACTTCAATGTGTAACATCCCAGATTGTAGTTTATTTATTGCTTAACATGTTGGAAATGAAAACCAGGACAAATAATATCTCCCCATATCAACCCCACATTACAATAATAGACCCCACATTTAATAAATTAAAATAGACCCCATATACAATTAATAGCCCCCATCTGATGATACATCACATAAATAGCCATTACATTACATTACAAGGTCCCCCAAACTCTCACATTACAAAAACAGCCCCAATCAACAACCACATTACATGAATACCGCGCTACATTACATTAATACCCCTTCAGTACATTAATAGCCTCAATAACCCTACTACATTACGTTAATTGTGTCAGGAACTATTTTGAACTTAAGTCATTAGACCCCAGTTGCTGATAACTCTACCTCTGGCACTGAGTAGTACAATTCCAAGATGACACAGTTTTAAAATGATGAAAATTCAGAATTTAATTTGAATCTGCAATACTCCTTTCATAATAAAGAACAAGACTGCAACTGAAGTAGAGTTAAATCACACTGCATACATAATAACTTGATAGGCAGCAGATAATTCAAAAAAACATCTGTATTTAGATTTCCTGTAACTAGTAGTACATAAATTACCGAAGTTCCCGCTGGTCAACACATATGTTAATGTTAATACTGAACCTAACAGAATGCACTCACAGACCCTGGTGAGTAATCATGCAGATGGGAGGTGGAAGACTGCCGGAGGGCACAACAATAGAGTATAAAATAAAAAATCACTGGCCAAGAAAACTCAGCGCCATTGTGTGCAGATTGATATATATCATCAACATCAACATTTATTTATATAGCGCCATCAAATTCCGTAGCGCTTTACAATTGGGAATATATAGAATCAGATCAGAAGTCGACAGGCTGGAAGAAGATCTGCACTGATATTAGGGCTGGCAAATCTTAGCCCACGGGGGCGAGACTCAGCTTAGCGGCCTATTATGAACATTTTAAAGAAAAAAAAAATGTAGGTGGCCCAGTGATCCAGCCCAAGGTAGCCCACTGGGGGACCGGCCCAGAAGCCAGATGCCCCCCAGCTCAGCCAGCCCCTGATTGACACCCATAATGAGCAGGATTAAAGGAACTGGAATGACAAACGCAAGGGAGAAGCTTATGAACTGTAATGCAGTACAGTGCCGACACTGTAGTAGGATTCACAGCGACAGCCACAGAGTGAAGATAGGTCAGGCGCTTGTATCTCTTTATTACAAAAGGGGAGGATATTAATGTAATGTGATAGTTTGTGTGGGGACATTAATGTAATGTGTGTGGGTGAGGTGTTTGTTTCAGCCTTGGTGACATCGGAGACTTAAAGCCCTAGACTAACATTCGATTTTAAAATAGTCCACTACAGGGGAATTACTAGGAACACTTACTCACAAACCTTTTCTAGATGGTGAGGATTCTGGAGGGAATATCGGTGTTTATAAGACCCAGTCAGTGCAAGGATCCCTTGCTGATGATCGAGTCTCTCAGACCAGTATCCACCAATCCTGTTACCTGCACTCTGCATTAGAGATGCACAGGTCCCACATGATTTGGTTTTCATTCTAAAACCATCTTCGTGTTTTGTTTTTTTTGCCAAAAATCCTGATGTGTTTTGGTTTTGGACCTGGATATAATTAAACATTGTCAAAAATAGGCAACATCATTCATTTACAGTAATTTACAGTTCATTTTCTAATCCTCTCTGCACAACTGTCAAAATTTTGAGCAATTTTATCCAAAGGCTGCAGCAAACTGGCAGCCTAAAATTAGTGACAGAGCAGGGGCACAAACACATGGCAGTTTAATAAAAGACACAATCCCTATGAAACATAGGTCACAGCAGTGTGCAAAAAGTACATGTGGTCGCTGAATGCCGAAAATGACATTCCTGAGCCGGGCCAGACTGGGACTAAGAATCAGCCCTAGCATTTAAAGCACACAGGCCCACCTCTGTTCCAAATAATAATATTACAGTACTTTTTCCAAAGGTCATTGTTATACAGTGTCCCGTGAGATACAAATGTATTACGAGCAGCTTGACTCTCTATTTGCAGCATAGGGCGCACCAGTATCAGATAATGGTATGTGCAGGACCGGCAAGAGAAATTTGGGGTCGAGGTACAGTGAACTTTTGGGGCCCCCTCCATGGACGAGTAGCAAATAAACTGTGTGCCGCCACGCAGCACTGGCGCCAAAAAGGGAGTGACCACATTGTGCTGGGGGTGTTATTAACATGGGGCATTGATACATATATTGTAATAAAACATTACATTTATCATGCCCTTCCAGTCACATTATGACACCCCCAGCCCACTGTACTTATCTATGCTTCTGGTGTTGCTGACATCCATCAGAGTGGGAACTTCCTGTAGAGTGAGCAGGGAAACTCTTAGTCTGATTAGATTACCAAATCTTGTGATACTTAGAGCTCCTCAGCTTGCTCTGCAGTCTGTGTCCTGTTTTCAGGAACTGGTAGCAGCTATCGGTTCCCTTCCCCTAACCAGAGCTGAATTAAGGCTCAGGGGGCCTGGGGTATTTAAGACAGCAGGGCCCCTATTATGTAACATGGTTATCATTTTAGACAAATACACAGGCACTACTGTTAGAAGCACACAGCTCTGCCTTCACAAGCAGTATGTTGTGAAGCGGGACATACCTCCCAACTGTTCTTGCAGTCAGACTAAATCCTGACTAAGTGAGACACTCACCCAAATTCAGGACTGCCCCACCAGATTCAGGACAGTTGGCAGACTGTCCTGCTCTCTCCTACCTGTTCTTGTCACTTTCACCACTTGTAGCAGCTGGTTTCTTTAGCTTAGTTCCTGCTTGTCTGGATCCTGGAATGTTGGATGCCTTAATTTGAAAAAAAAAATGGGTACATGAGCTGTAGAAAACTTTAACCAGACCCGGTGTTAAATCAATAGCATTCATGTTTTATAATTAGGCCTCCCTCCAGTCCCAATAAAAATAATATTCACATTAAATAAGTAGATCTATTTCCCTCCAACTAGCCCCAACATTAAATTAACAGTATACCCATTCACTCAAAACCTTTTTCCCTCTTTCCAAACAGTTAGCGTTTAATAAATATAGCTATTTTCCACAACTATCCCCGGCATTAAAGAATTCATATTCATATTTAATAAATAGCCCTCCTCCCCCAAAATCAGCCCATGGTCAATTAATAGCCCCAACCCCCCCCCCCCCCCCCCCCGCAGCATTAAATTAAAGGTTCCTTCACCTCAACTTAACTAGTTAGCCCCCACCTACACTCCACCATTAAATAGCCTACCTCCCACACTATATTAAGATCCTCCCTTCCCTCACATATTATATTAAAATATTGCGCCCACACACACACGTTATATTAAAATACTGCGCCCACACACTCAAGCTATATTGAAATACTGCGCCACATACACAGGCTATATTAACATAACTGCACACACGCTATATTAACATGGCCGCACACACACGCTATATTAACATAACCGCACACACACGCTATATTAACATGGCCGCACACACACGCTATATTAGCATGGCCGCACACACACGCTATATTACCATGGCCGCACACACACGCTATAATAACATGGCTGGTGGCGGCCTTAGTTCAACACAATTATCATCCTCCTCCTCATTAAAGCACAACACATTAATTTTCAGATCCACAGTAATCCCCCTCATCTTCTTGCACATTTGAAAGTTCCTAAGTAGCCTCTTCAATTTCTATATGTAAATCATCATCCTTACTAATCATCTTCTCATTTCCAAATGGTTGAGAAATCTGGGAAGGAGGCTGCTGTATAATTACACTGTCACAACCTGAAACGTCAGACTCACATATAGTACTCATAGACACCCTTAGACTCTCCACGGGATTCTGTGAGTGCCCAAGTTGTTCTTCAGCCTCATTGTTTATTTCATGCACTAATGTGGCTGTGATGCTTGACCGTGTCTGGCACTCTGTGGCGCAATGGGCATTCTAATACGTGTACCTGCAGTAGCAGGACCCCTACTAGCAAACCGTGGGCAAGTGGTTAGCACTTCTGCTTCACATCGCTGGGGTCATGAGTTCAATACCTGACCACGGCCTTTTCTGTGTGGAGTTTGTATGTTCTCCCCGTGTTTGCGTGGGTTTCCTCCGGGTGCTCCGGTCTCCTCCCACACTCCAAAAACATTGGCTGCTATCAAAATTGACCCTAGTCTCTGTCTGTGTGTGTGTGTGTGTTAGGGAATTTAGACTGTAAGCTCCAATAGGGCAGGGACTGATGTGAATGAGCTCTCTGTACAGCCCTGCGGAATCAGTGGCGCTATATAAATGGTGATGATGATGATGATGATGATAGTCTGATCCTTGTCTTGGTGGTGTATGGAATGTTAGCTATTTCCCTTTTTTGGACAAATCCCCACATTCATCAGAAACCTATTTCTTAATCCTTACATCAAGAGCTGATGTTTTCTTTGAGATTGAATTTGACAAACAGTGTTTGGCTTTTGAGGACACTTTCTTACACTTTCTTCCCTCATGGCCTTTTTTTACTAGTAAAAGTCATAAAAATATAAAAATACTATTACTGCCAGTACTGGTACTGGGATGTTCCTGATGTGTGCAGTGATCCATGGTTGTCAGGAGTGAAGCTACTGGAATAAATTGGAGATACTTGTATCTGACACCACACCTGGGGAACGCCCAATAAAATTGGGAAAGGAGGGATTGTTATCTAACAATTCTTCTGACACTGCTCCACAATATAATTCAAATTTAGACAATTGGGGTCTGATTCATTAAGGAACTTAGGCAAGAAATTTCTTACTTAAGTCTCCTGGACAAAACCATGTTACAATGCAAGGGGTGCAAATTAGTTTTCTATTTTGCACATAAGTTAAATACTGTTTGTTTTTGCATGTAGCACAAATATCAACTTTAAATTTCAGTGTACAAATGAGCTGTCAAGTATTTGTGTGCTACATGAAAAAACAGGCATTTTTACGTGCAAAATAGAAAACTAATTTGCACCCCTTGCATTGTTGTAACATGGTTTTGTCTAGGAGATTTACGTAAGAAATTTCTTGCCTAAGTTCCCTTGGTTCTTAATTTATTTTATTTATTTTTTTAAATTATAATATTTTTGGGGGTGTGCTGCTAAGAGTCCAACAACACCCCGTTTGCCCGCTTGCTAAAGATGCCCCTCACAAGATTGCTTTGAGATTTGGATTTTAAAGCATTCCCCATATCCTCACGCACTGACATTACTAACTACACTATATTATACTACCCGTCACAGAAGCTCGCACTTTAATTCACGCCCATACTATACCACTCATCCATATATAATGGCATCTAACCTAACCACATACTTCCATAATGCTCACAATTTTACCTCCAGCTGTTTACACCCGAAGCTACTAACATCCAGAGCTATCTCTATGGTGATCATTTAAACCTTACACTCACATACACAATATATACAACTGTTAGCTAAACTAACAGTGCACCACAAGCACAGTGCACCACCACAAGCATTATTATTATTAATATTATTAGTCTTCATTTATAGGGCGCCACAAAATTTTCCTCAGCGCCATTCAGAAAACAGACAGTGGACCACACAGAGAAATACAGTACAGAACAGTGAACAAAAATACCAGTACTGCGATAGCTCCGAACATAGCTAGTATAGTGGAGTTGGGGACAGTCGGATGGAGCGTGGGAGGTCGTTCCAGTGGCCGGGGGCAGCCCGGGAGAAATCTTGGATTCTGGAGTGGGATGAGGTGATCAGAGTGGATGAGAGGTGACAGTCATTGGCTGAATGCAGGGAACAGGATGGAGTGTGAATGGAGAGGAGGTTGGAGACGTATGGGGCAGTAGAGTGGGAGAGGGGCTTGTAGGTCAGGGTAAGCAGTTTGAAAAGGATTCTGTAGGGGAAGGGGAGTCAGTGTAGAGCATGGCAGAGAGGGGAGGCAGAAGAGGAACGGCGGGAGAGGAAGAGTCTAGCAGCCGCATCGAGTATAGACCTGAGGGGGGCATGGCGGGGGAAGGAGAGGCCATTGAGGAGAAGGTTGCAGTAATCAAGATGGGAAATAATGAGACCATGGATGATGGTTTTCATGGCATCCTGAGAAAGGAATGCCAGATGTAGGCGATGTTGCGGAGTTGGAAGCGACAAGATTGGGCTAGAGACTGTATGTGGGGGGCAAAGGAGAGGGAAGAGGGTGACGTCCAGGCAGCAGAGTTTAGAAATGGAAGAAAAGGTGGTGTTATTAACAGAGATAGAGAGATCAAGATGGGATGAGGATGTGGAAGGAGGGAAGACAATGAGCTCGGTTTTAGCAATGTTAATTTTGAGAAAGAGTGAAGACATCCAAGAGGTGATGGGGGAGAGGCAGTCAGATACATGAGAGAGGAGGGGGGGATCAGGAGAAGAGATAGATAGTTAAATATCATCGGTGTCGAGATGATATTGGAGACCCAAAGAGGCGATGAGATCACCCAGGAAGGTACAGTGTACAGTGAGAAGAGTAGAAAAGTAGAGTTCCAAGAACCGAGCCCTGAGGAACTCCTACAGGGAGGGCGGAAGGGGGGGAGGAGGAACCAGAAATGGATACAGAGACGAAGCGGTTGGCGAGGTAAGAGGAGAGCCAAGCAAGGACAGAGCCAGGGAGGCCGAGAGAAGAAAGGGTGCGTAACAGGAGGGGGTGATCAACGGTGTTGAAGGCTGCGGAGAGGTCAAGGAGGATGAGCAGGGAGAAGTGACCCATTAACATTACCATCTATTAACTCACAGAGCTGCAGACAATTAACGCGAACGCCAACTACACTAGCAATATACCAGACGCAAAAGAGGTATAAAACACAAATAAGTGCTAAAAGGCTGGAAAACCGAGTGTATTGCAAAAAGCCCCAGACATCAAAAAATGTGATCTAATAAATATACTGATTGGCTCTCACAGCAATGGGAGTCACACATCTGAGTGTATAGTAACTGGTTGTAAGCAGCCTGCATCAAACGATCCCATGCAATGATTTAAGACTGATCTGTGACTCTCAAAGGGAAATTAAACTGAATTGTTTTATATTCCACTTCCTGTTGTATAACCATCCTGCTGCTGACCCAAGATTGTATTTAGAATCTTCCTTTATGCAGAATGGCCGACATTGTGCAATGAGAGGAAAAAAACATCTGCAACAATTTTCAACCAATGTAAATTTGCCAACAAACACCGGGAAATGAGACTTTCACAAGAACCAAAAACTGTGCATATGACATTTAAACTGGCACCTACCAAAAAGCAGAAGTGAAACTGCACATGATACAATTAGGGTTAAAAAAGACATTATGAGACCCTGTTTCAAAACATTACTTATGCAAAAGAAAAGTATGCAAGTAGGTCATGTTTTAGACGAGAACTAGCACAGATAATATGAATTGTTTGGTCCTGTGAACCCACTGTCTGTCTGCCCTTCTGTATATGTGTGCATGTTAGGGAATTTAGACTGTAAGCTCCAATGAGGCAGGGACTTATGTGAATGAGTTCTTTGTACAGCGCTGTGGAATTAGTGGCGCTATATAAATAGCTGATGATGATGATCTTCAAGAAATCCTGACTAAAACGTGTTTTTGTTTGTTATTCCTATTTATTTTAAGAAACTTGTTTTCCTTTCTTTTAAGTTTCTGTGTTATTTTGTTATCCTTTCTATACATTAAACATTGTGACTTTCCCCGTGATACGAAACACTGTTTAATAATGTTCTGTCTTTGTGTTCTTAAATGCTACAACGGTTCAGTTATAAATGCAACATATTGTAAATAGATGCAGGAAATTGCCTGGTTTGCCATAACTGAGAGATAGTGAGATAGCATTGGGGGGGGGGGGGGGGGGGGCAGGGTTACATGTGATACTGTGCAATTATTCAGTATTGAAAATCAGGGCTATTATACAAATCAAACCCAATTTTGGTGGCTTAAATGCAAAGCAAAGTCCATTCTGATGGCTAGTATACAATGCAAACATCAATTCTGGTGGCTAGTACATAATACAGACTTCATTATGATGGCAAATTTACTATACCGACCCCCATTTATGAAGGCCACCAGAGTTCCTGTATGGTATACAGAGCAGACTTCAATGTGCCAATCTACTTTTAGGTCCTTGGAGATACCGCTGCGTAGTAGAGGAACACCTAGCTTTTCAGAGAAGTGGAAAAATGTGAAGATGCAAATCTCTTTATCTCATCGCAATAATCTTGCATGGCAAATTCAAATTTCATTTTTGAACCCCGGTAAAACTAGGCACAACGATACACCTACTCCGTAGCAAGAAACTTCCTCCCTCTGCTCAACTCTTCCCATTGAGCAATGTAAACGTCTACTCCTCCTTCTGGCTACGTAAACCTGTACGGAAATCGAGGCACTCCTGCGCAAAGCGAGACGGGCGGCTGGGCCAGCGCTGTACCCAGGGCTGTGCGAGAGGGGCAGCCGCCCAAGGCACAAAGCAAAAGTGGGGCGCAGAATAAGAAATATTTTAGATTAGTTTCATTATAATTTAGGGCTAGGGGGCGTTGTTTTTCCTTTCTTGCACCAGGCACTAGAGTTCCTTTGCGCTGCATCAGTCCATTGTTTTACTTCTTCAATGAGCTTGATTTCTGCCCAAATTTAAAACCTCACCTCCTCTGACCCTGTGTATTACTGCTTTGCAGCCTTCAGCTATGTATGGACATTCATCACTTACCATCATTTCAGGGTCCCAAGTTATTTGTGCTTTTCTGTGTATATTAAACAAATTTGAGACCTGATTCATTAAGGATCTTAACTTGAGAAACTTCTTATTTCAGTCTCCTGGACAAAACCATGTTACAATGCAAGGGGTGCAAATGCAGTTTCTGTTTTGCACATAAGTTAAATACTGACTGTTTTTTTTATGTAGCACACAAATACTTGATAGCTTATTTGTACACTGAAATTTAAAGTTGATATTTGTGTGCTGCATGAAAAAACAGTCAGTATTTGTACTATTGGAAGGTCTCTGTTCCATCTAATTAAATCCTACATTTACTCTGCCTATGTCCACTTTGCAGCCACTTACTGAATGTCACACTTTTTTTGTACTATAATTTACTGTATTAATAGTTGTTGGTGCTAAAAATAAAATGTCAAACACAGGGATCATTGGCCAAGTCTGCAGATAAAGCCAACACAACCATCACACATTGTCAAACTTTACAGTAACACACTAGATGGTGTGAACAGACTGACTCCCAAAATGGACTGTACCATGCAACACACAGGGGGTGGGGGGGGGTTAAACACAGGGGCAGTGATTCCCGACTCCACAAGAGCTCCTTGATGAGTGAGATCAGTGAGTGGGGTGCAGTGAGCTGTGTGATGTCCTCCTGCGGGAGACGAAGGGTAGAGGGAGGGTCCTGCTGGGAGCTGATGACAGATATCTGGATTCGGCCCCCCTCCCCCTGTCAGCAGATGGGTGGATGGAACACTCCTTTGTGGGTTCCCCTGGCTGTGGAGGGAGAGAGCAGAGAGTGAGTGGCCGGGGTCAGCGCACACTCTGCGGGCAATGAGCGCCCAGGGCTGGCACCCTGCGCAGCATGAGGAGAAGCAAAGTCATGGTCCTGGCGACCTGTCTGGGCTCCTTCATATTGGTCATTTTCTACTTTCAGAGCAGCCTGAGCTCAGGTGAGTGACATCCCGGGGGGGGAGGACTGCCGGATCCTCTACAGATATTAACCTATTGCATGCATTTAGAGTGCAAGCTCTGCGGGTCAGTTGCTTCAGGAAATCCTCTTGCTGCAAAGATCCGTGCACTACATAGAATGTAAGCTGTAGCCCTAACCTAAAATGTGGACACTTTCCCCAGTCCCCTGAGTGTAACAGACTGCAAGCTCTTCAGCCCAGTAAAGTAAATCTCCCTCATAGCTTGTAAAAATAATGTTACTGTCAGACTTCTGTGTATGTGGATTGCAACTGTATCCGTTGTGTCTTTTATTCTGTTACCTTTTTCACATCCCTTTTTTTTGCTGCATCTCTCAGAATTGTCTACACCCCGAGCTAATGACCTTGACTTTTTTTACTTTTAATTTATTTGACTTGGTGATCAGGGGAAGTGTTACCAGGCTTACATGCTGAATTCTGTAGAGACTTTAATAATTATATGTACCCCCCCCCCCATCTCTGTTGCATATGAATATATTCTATTTATTTCTACCTCACCTCCCAGAAATCTGCTTTAGGAAAGTTCAATCTGTTGTGTTTGCAGTTTAATGAATGGAAGCTCTCAGCAAGAGTCTGAACATTTCCACTTGCAATTCGGCCCAGCACCAGCGCCTCATGGGTTAATGCCCCCCACCCTCCATATGTTTAACCCCTTGGCTGGTATACGGTGCAGTCTTGATCTCTGAGAACCAGGTCTGCATTGGCATAAGACTGTGGTCGTTCAGAGAATGGGTGCAGCAATGGGGGTAATGCCTCAGGGAGGGGGTTTGGACACTGAACACAAATGTTGATTCATTTTGCGGTCCAGACTGTTTAAATACCTGAATGCCTATTACAGCAGTAATAGCACAATTTTTAACTTGTATACTTTTTTTTTTTTTTTTTTTTTTTTACTATATCTGGCGCTGAATAGGTTAATTTTTTAGGATTTTACCCTTGCCCCTCCCAGGGTCTCTGCCAATGTGGCAAGGCAAAATAAACACCTTGGCTCCCCTTCCCCAACACACACACACACTGTGTCTGGCTGCAATTCTCTCAGTATTGTGGAAGGTCGGTTTTCTGAATCCACAGTCTGTCTCAGACCTCTGGAGGGGATCTTATAAAAACACTAAAATATTTTAAAGCTGACATCACCCCTAAGCCCCCCTCCCCCCTTTTTGAGAATTTCTTGTGTTTCTGATTGTCACAGAAACCCCCCTACAGATTTTTTTTTTTTTCTTTTACCTTTAAACCAATGATTATGCCGGGTAAAACTTTACTTTAAAATTTACCCTCCCTCCCTGAAAGCAATTTTGGATGAAAAGAAAGAAAAAAAATGTTTCAAATGTCATTTGTACAAGAATACAATAGAAAGCATCCCCCCCCTCCCCCCCTTTGCTCTTAGCATTGTGTAAAGGTTATTTTAAAAATGTTAAAAACCACAATTTTGTCAATATTTAGGATTGCACTACTAGCAACTTGAGAAATCCTTGCACACATTAAGTACCCAACGATTTTCCTTTTTTTCCATTTTATTGTTAATCCTGGGATGCAGTTTTATAGCTATTGGCACCAGTTGTTACCTATTGAAACACTAAGAGACCACACACCTGGAAATTGCACCTTGTTCACAATAATTTATCCAGGCAACATCCTGTCTCATCTGTACTTGAAAGGTGCAAAATTACACCCCATCTTCCTCTTTTTAAATGGCTCCAGAATTTTCACTTTTGTCAGGTAAATGCACAGATAGGCATTTAATTTGGTTGTTAAGCATAGGGGTGGGTGCTGTCTGCATATAGCAATAAGGTATAGCAAAATAATTTGGGCAGATATTTTTAGTTGTTGTTTTTTTTTTCTGAATATTTAACATAAACTAAATGCTTTACTTACAAATCTATATGGTATTTTAGAGGTTGGTATGCAGCCTAGCACCCCACCCCTGTTTTGCCCCAGAGACATAGCATGTTCATGACCTAGGCACTTGAAAGTTGATCCCAGTGCACTAATTTCTGTTCTGCTTCCTGATATCTAGGAATGCAAAGTGTTTTTATGAGCTTACAACCTGTGGCTTGTCCCGGGGTTGTTGAACTACAAACCCCAGCATGCCTTACTCTAGGGCAGAAAACCTACCTATCCTCTTATTTTTGCAAAAACTAAAAACTTAACAAATAATGATTCTTATGAGTAGTTTGGCTGCTGAGTCTTATGGGAGCAGCCTTCAGTAATTCTGAATTTTTTGCATTGTATCTTTTCTGTTCAATGAAGTTTTTTTTTATTTTTTATTGCGATATATACGCTATTGTTGGAGTGTTTGTTATTCCGCTGTATTGTTCAAGTTCTGGCGGTGTTTTCTTTCTCTAATGCGCCTTTTTCATCGTGATGTTCTTCATTTCCTTGGATTCTGTTTTTATTTTCTATATCCACGCCCAATAAATTGACAGTCTTTCTGTTTACCCGTTCTCGCTATCCAGAGGGGGTTTTGACAGCAAAAGTACTGCTACACACTCTAATAAGGAAAGGAATGGTAGTATTTTAAATGTAATCATTTTTTTTTTTATTATTATTAATCCATCTAGACATTCACCATCCACACAGAGCAACTGACCGTATTGGTCACCTAATCCTTGGGGGCGGATCCTCTCCTTCCTTACAGTATTTTCTATTTATTTTTTTTGCATGTGCACTACAGGTTCCAGCAGGCACTGCATGCCAGAGAATGCTGGCGCTTGTAGTTCTACAAGCGCAGTGCATACCAAAGCAGTTTAGGCATGCCCCAGGCTTTCAGGGACCAATAGCGCTTTTTAGCTATTCTTTGACTCTTTACTACTCCAACACCTACCTGCAAGGGGTGTGCGGAGGAGCCTTAGTGCAAGCTTGGCCGACCTGCGGCTCTCCAGGTGTTGTGAAACTACAAGTCCCAGCATGCTTGGCCAGTAGATAGCAAGGGCATGCTGGAATTTGAGAGCCACAGGCCTGCCCTAGTGCTGTTTTCTTTGGGAGGTGGGCTTTTTCGGTGGGACCCAATGCTGTTTGTCCCAAAGACACCCGCAATGGTTACAGAGCGGCGTTTCTGCGTGTCTGTGAGTCCGCATCACTCGCAGCTACGTGAACACGCCCTTTCTTTAGTCGGCCTGCATTTGCACGACCCTTCCGTCCCTCGTTCGGCCTCTCCAGTCATCAGGAGGTCCCAGTGTCTTACGCTAGTAACTCAGCCTACGGACCTATGCCCACACTATTGTGTGAGAATGCACAATGCAAATTAATGTCCCCATTGGTGCTTCCTTCAAGTGAAGCCAGATAGATCCCGTGCAGGTGGAAGGATCATCTCGGGATTGTCGACTAGTTGATTCCTGCACCAGCGCAGACGTAGTTATAGGGCACATGTAAAATGGCGGCGAAATGAGACTGGGAGGGAGACAGCCTGGAAATAAATTAGTGAAATTACAGAGAAGGTGGAAAATTCCAGTGGCTGATAGCGATTCCTCTGTACACTTATATTAAACATCAAATTATATGGAGCCCTTCACAGTAGAGCTGAAATTTTCTTTTTTTTCTTTTTTGTTAAACCTCTGACCTCAGGTGTCAGTCGGCCATTTTTCGTGAGCTCCATGAGTCTGTTTTTGACACCAGAAGATGCGTTTTTCCCCAATATCCATTGTTTATATAACATTGTGGGTTTCCAAAAACAGATTCAGGGACTCCCAACTTGGGGTCCTGAGCTACAGGTTACACCCCTGTGGTGTAATACAGGGCTGCCCAAGGATTTAGATGAAAAATACCAAATATACATTATAACTAAGTGGTTGTGGGCTAAAGAGAGAATCTACAGGGGTGGTCGGGTAAGGTGAGGGCTTCTAATTAGCCCTAAAGGGCAACATCAGCCCCACAGGTCACCAGTCCAAAAACACCCCAGGATTAAACGAAATCCATCTAATGAGCCTCATTGGTGCAGCAGAGTCCTATCTGTTGTGTCTCAGAGATGGGGTAAGAGCCTGGTCTGCTTACAGCCGATGAGGAATCCAGTGACTGAATCGGCCTTCTGTAACCTAGAATCCCGGAGTGTTACGTCTGAAACAGCTGATACCTGACGGGGCAGCGTGAACATCACGTAAGGGGTTAACGCAGAACTGCAGCACCAGTGTTAGGACAGTCACTGTTTGCTCATTCTTCTGTGTACTGTGTGATATTTGCCGTCTCCAGCTACACACACAGGGTAAAAGTCCAAGCGCTGCAAACTTCAATTCATAGGGCCTCATTTACCAAGAGAACCCGTCTTTGGAGCGCGGCGCTTTTACATGCAGAGGAGCAGAAACTGGCCGGAGGGACGGCGATTCTAGTAAAGTACGGAGTAACCTAGAAGTATAGGATTTGATGTAAGAAAATACGCTACAAGTACATCTTGTTCTTCTATGTGTTAGGCTGGGTACACAGTACAGAAAATGTCTCGCCATGTGGTATATCCTATTTTACCAACGACTGACCGTTCCGATCAGCAGCCGATTTCTGTGTACACACTATACACGATTTATAAGATTTACCGTTGGATCTGTGCTCTTCATCTGTCAGAACCATCGTCTGAACAGATGGTGACTCTGCACCCTCCATAGAGATCTATGGACACTGCTGGTTCTGAGTGTATACAGACTGCAGGATTGGAACGATATCATTGAACAAGATTTTTTAGTCCGTTTTATAAAATAAAATCAAACGATACGATGAGCTTCGGAAGAATGATGGTTGCAGCGTACACACTAATGCGATTTCGGGCCGTTTATCGTGTCATTACCCCGATAATCGGGTGCAATCCCTGTAGTGTGTACCCAGCCTTGTCTATTTGTTGCCTTTCAGTCTTCCTCCAATCACACAGTCACTTTGTCCCTCTTACTTTATTTGTAAATGCTGTCTTCCTGGACTCTTTTAATGCTCTTCTATCCTATCCCCTCTGTCCTGTCTCTCCTCTGAGCTGCGCTTAATCAGCCTTTCCCGTTAAGTCTTGTTATGTAGCCCATGCATTATTTTAGTCGCCCTTCTCTTAACTGTTTATATTTTATTCATGTCGGGTTTTTTTTTGTTTTTTTTGGGAGATGGGTCCCCCCAAAACTGAGCACCTATAAAATGCCAATATATCCTACCTTTACCTGCTACTAAAGCCTCTTCCTCTAAGCTTATACCACTAATTACAATACAGTCTCCTGTCCTTTATCAAAACCTCTTATCCATGCCGCCATCGTTGAGTTACATGCCAGGATTTTGAGGTTCTGAATTAACTTATCCTGACCATAGAATCGAAAATCTATATCCACTGATCCACCCCGATCTATCATTTGGTTATAGTCCTATTCTTCCATCCTGCTGTTTGTGTAGCAGAACTGCCTTTACCCTTCCCCAATCACCTGTAACTACACCCGTCAGCCGCTACTGATTAATGGTTCTGCACGTAGAACTTTCTGTTCTTTTTATACTATGGTTGTTTGCAATCTGGAGGCGTTAACTTATTTACTTTAGTTTGGAGACTTCAAGTAACACCTCTTCTGTATGAAAAATGGAAGAAATAATATATATTGACGTACAGCCTGTGTGCGCCGTGGTGCTGAGTCTACCGATGTCTGGAATTGTGCAGTGGGGGGGGGGGGGGAGCAGCGACGTTCTGCCACAAGAAAATCGCTCATCAGACGCCTGATTTATGGTGGTGGGAGAATGTTGTATTTCTCGTGGTTACGTAATATCTCATCAATGCTCGATGGGGTTCAGGTCTGGTGACTGAGAAGACCACAGCATATGGATAGCTTCAGTGTCGCCATTGGGCGATCACATGGGTTGATTGGGATGGGGGTATTGGATGACTGCATCCAAACTAGGGAAGGAAAATGCACCCCCAAAACCTTACAGAACCCCCAAAACCCTTCGCGGTTGGAAACGAGCGCTTGGGGTTGTAGAGTTCTGGAGGTTGTTGACGCTCAAACACTCTTTTTATTGTCCACCCGTTTCAGTTTTCAGCCTTATTGTTTTTTAATGCAACATTTTTCTTTTTTTAATGGCCTGTACAATCGGATTTAGCAAGTTTTATTGTGTGTTTAGTCTCTCTTTAACCTGGCTTTATATGCTTTTTAATTGTATCCTCCTCCTGATTTTATTTGTCTGTTTCTTATATGTAGTTTTCTTGGCACGTTCAGCAGTTGGCTTCGTCTCCCTGCAGCTAATGGATTTGGCACAAATCTCTATTGTATTTATTATGCTTTTTGAGTTTATTCCACTGTCCCTGCACTTCACCGATCCATTCCCAGCCTGTCAGTGATTCACATAAATGATTTCTCAGGTGACTGAAGTCGGCCTTGCTGAAATCTAACACCTTGGTTTTGATGCTGTTCTGCTGTCTGTATATTAAACCAGACTGAGCGATGGTCACTGGGCCCCAAGTTCTATCCTGTGGGTACATTTGATACTATGGGGGGAATTTGATTAACCCTAAGGTTCTGCCGGACATTGCTGAGTAATATGGTACAAAATCTCCACTCATTTGCCACCCGTCTCTGGGACACGAGGGAAAATGAGCAGAGATTTTAGCAAAAACTGTGTTCCTGTGGACTGTTCCATTGCGTCACCTTGTGCCAAACTGAATCCCCCCCCACCCCCCATGTCTCAGTTTGTGAGGGCTAAATCTAGGACATACTTGCCAACTCTCCCTGAATGTCAGGGAGACTCCCTGAAATAGGGGTGATCTCCCTCACTCCATGAAGAGTCTGGCATTCTCCCTGATGCTGAGCCAGTATAAGACGTGGTTGGCTTCCCCCTCTGTGGCATGATGACACAGTTCAGAAATTGTGTCCTATGTCCATGTAGTGATGCCTATAGAGGTGGCCATTTTCATGGAGACCAAGATTTAATCAAATATTGACAGGTAAGACAACATGATTTCAGTAATGGAGACAGAAATGTAAAAGACACTTCAGTCTCTAGAGATTCATTAGCTGCTTTTCTTTAACACATAGTTACCTACTCTCCTGGAATGTCTGGGAGACTCCCGCATTTCTAGGAGACCTCCCGGGAGAGCAGGGCGATCTCTTGGTTCTCGCCCCCACAATAGATAAGTGGCAGGACGAGGCTTAATGACGCAAATATTGTCATCTCAGCCCCACCCCTGCTGTAATTGGCTAAAATTGTGACAACCGTTTATGCTATTCATCAAGCCCCGCCCCCGCGTGCCTGCCTCCCCCGGGATCTCCCTGAAGCCAATGAGGAAAAGTTGGCAAGTATGATCTAGAATTGCTTCCTTTGCATGTTTGCTCCCTAACTTATTGCTTGAGAGATGACCCACGCAGGCCATCCAGAATGTCATTCCCTTCACCTTTCATTGACATCTCTGTGATTTCCTCTATTAATAATCTATCCAACTCCTCATCTTGTTAATTGTTCCTGTTTGAGGAAAAAAAACAACAAAAACCTCACCTGAGTCCTAGTCGTGGTCGTCATTGTACCATGACACAGTTACAGCTGTGAGATGTAAACTATCTCTTGACCTGTTTGAAATCAGTTCAGGGAGCGTATTTCAAAATCTGCGACCATTTGTGTACTTGGGGGCCGATTCATTTCCGCGCGATGCGTCTCCAAAACGTTCAGGGGCGCCCCCCAAGACATTCATTAGCTGCTTTTCTTTACCGCATAGTTGCCTACTCTCCCGGAATGTCCAGGAGACTCCTGTATTTCTGGGAGACCTCCCGGGAGAGCAGGGCAACCACCTGGTTCCCTCTCCACATTAGATAAGTGGCAGGGGGCCTTAATGACGCAAATATCGCGTCATCTTAGCCCCGCCACCTGCTGTAATTGGCCAAAATTGTGACAATCGTTTAGAGGCGGGACCAAAATGATGCAATTCATCAAGCCCCTCCCCTGCATGGGCACCTCCCCCGGGATCTCCCTGATGCCAACGAGGGAAAAGTTGGCAAGTATGGGTTGTCATGAATATTGGGTCACCTCACAATTTGCCAAACCCTTAACGTTTATAAAGGTTAAACCAGGAGAAAATAAGCCCTGATCAACCAAACTGCCCACAAATCTCTGCCCGTTTTAGTGTAAGCTCCACCTCCTTTGAGGACAGGGTTTGGGGGGCAGGGGGGGGATCTGCACCCTGGGCCCATCCGATAATGGGGTATCCTGGGCTGGGTCACTGGGCCACCCGCATTTTTTTTTCTCTCCTGTAAAATGTTCCTAATCTGCTGCATATTACTGATAATGACCCTTTTGACTTCGATAGGACCAGTATATTATTGCATCAAAATCAGCCGCCATACGATGTGTGGCCAGCATTATAGCGGAACACTTGTTTATCTCACAGTTTTGGGGCTTGACCAGCAGAGGGACACTTGCCAAGTTTGGGGAACTAAGGACAGGTCAGCTCCGGCCCGGAGTCATTCTGGTTCTTGGCACCGCAGTCTTTTGTTGTTCTTTGCAAAAAATCATTATCCGGTTAATGTATCTCTCTCGTTCTCTGTAATTAATCTAATTAACTTGTTATGTGCCAGAGCCGGCCGCCCTTCGGCGTAGTGTGAGCTGCCGGAACACCTTTCATTGTACGGAGTTTGGAAATGCAGCAGGGAAGTGTTGGCAGGAGACTGGAATATTAATGTGCCCCGTAAACCTTCCGAGGATGGTACTCAGGCTCCCTTCTCAATGGAGTTCTGTCTGACGGCTGTAGATCCGGCCCTCGGGATAAGTTTGGATCCTGGATTTGTCATCCCAGGAGTGAATCTGCTGGTAGTTTTCCACCGTGCTTTTGGAATGGAAGGAGAGGAAAAGTTTAAACTCCTGTAGTGTTTTCGGAGTGCTGATCTGCGGTCCTGTGCTGGTTGGATGAAGACCTAATATGGGAGACGTAAGAAGTGGTGCACAGGAAGAAAATGTCACTACGAATCCCAGCATGCTTTGCCAACTGATAGCTGTCAGGGTATGCTGGGATTTGTAGTGTCACAACACCTGGACAGGCACAGTTTCTCATACCTTGAAATAAAGATACATAATCTCAGCTCTTTAAACTTCTGAAATTTAATGCGGTGGCCACAGAACCAAAATATATGTTTTAAAGTTGACAGTGAAATTGTTAATAAGCAAAACTATTTTAACATAGCTGCCTATTTCAGACCCTCTCCTAAGGTCTCACAGTACTAACAGCAATTTTCCAGTTTGGATCTCCCAAGGCTGCAACATTGACTTCTGTCATAAGATTTTCAGCCCACAGGAAAGCCCCCACCAGCAGCTAATTTTAACGTCTCCCTATGCTAAATAGCTAGAGGAAAAAGTACATTTATATATGTGTGTGATTGCTTGGTTTGTCTTTTTATTTTATTTTTTTGACGGGTACATTTTTAAATTAGGGGTTCCCTTACCCCATCACTGTTTGAAGTTTTGTTGATGTTGTGCCTTCAATTTATTCACCCCCCCCCCTTATATGTGTCCGTCCTTCAATAAAGCCTGGCTGGTGATTTCCCTGTAGTCTCCGAATTGATTTGCCGACCTGCCATATTGAGTAATTATTGGGTATCATGGATGATTCAGGGTCACATGGCGATATTGCAGCTGTGTAGTTAGCATTGCTGAGATCCATGGAGAGAAAGCCATAAAAGTGGGGGTAGGTCAATAAACGGTGTGCATGACGTCAATGTTACAAGGAGCCTTAGAAAACCGTGTCCTGTCCTTGTCTATCAAGGGCTGGATTTGATCGAGATCAGTTTGGGCAGAGACGTTCTGTACTGCTCCTGTACAGGTCTCTGCTGTTCCCTAGACGGGGTCCTCTCGGAAGGTCTAATCGTCTCCAGATGTGGAGCTGTGTTCCAAATTCCAGCCTTGGTGTAGGACAGTGAGTTCAGTGATGAGCAGGGGTAGGGTCTGAGACAACGGGGCCAATTGTCCTCTTTAATGCTTGTAGCCAATGTCCCTGTGCTGAACAGAGGTGCAGATTAGGATTGTATGTGTGTGTGTGTGTATGTATATGTATATGTGTATGTGTGTGTGTGTATATATATATATATTATGTGTGTGTGTATATGTATGTTAACCCGTGCATGATACTCATGCATTCTAGTCAAATCAAGCTACTTAAGGTGTTAAAAAGGTTCTTGTCATGCATTTGGGCCATAGCCCAGGCCTCAACCACCAACCACTCCCCACTGTCACCCCCGGCAACCACCAACCACTCCCCACTGTCACCCCCGGCAACCACCAACCACTCCCAACTGTCACTTCTCCTTCAAGAAAAATAAACACTTAACAATTAACAAATTAAAAACATCTAAGTATCCAAAATTTCAGCCCTTTCTGAATTTTTTTCTTCCACACACACTAAGAATTTAGTAGGTCAGTGTATAACTCCGCCCAGCAGGTGGCGCTGCAGCTTGGTTTTATATTTTCCACACACACACACAGACAGACTAACACACGCCACTAGACATTTATATTATAGATAATTACAAAAATGTATTCTTATCTCTGCAACAACCACCGATCTAAATACCCCCCCCAAAAAAACTCCTACTTATCTCTGTGAAGGGGGAGTAATAATAGGCCCCAAATTTTAGGAGACAGTAATTTTCCAACATAAATGCGTAATACATTTTGGACATGATTCACGTTCGGACGTAAGTGATTCGCTTTGCACGTGCATCAGAAGGGACTTGCGCCAATTACAGCAGTTGCATGCACTTCATGTCCAAATGGCACTTATGTCTATGACTTCACGGGCAGGACGGGGGTAGGAACGGGGCGAACGAATATTGGCAATGTACTGAGGGTGTCCCGATAGAGATGCAGCCGATTCAAGTCCTGTCTGAATCTTGTACGTTTTTTGTTTGTTTTTACCGCAAGTTGCGTCCAAGCATGAATTAGGCCCCTTTATGTATCGGTTGTATATGATAAGCAGTTTGGGTGGGGCTACATGTAACGCACTGACTGCAGTATAGTGTATTAATAGAACCTGTCGGGTCCTCTGGTATTTTTTGCTGTAGTGCATAGAGCCTTGTGCACAGAATGAGTTTCCCTGAGAGGGTATTTTATTCAAAAAGCTGGTTCTGTGCCGTGTTGTCCCCCAGGCAGACCTTGTGCAGATAGCGGGAGAGCTACCATGTATAAAGCTTTGCCCAGGGGCCGCCAGCGAGCTATCAGTCTGCACTTTACAAACTCCTGGTCCGGCTTCCGGGGTCTCTACAGAGTCTCACCTGAATGCTGAACAATGACTGCGTTTAAATTTGGCCAATTATATATTCAGTGTCACATGGTCAACACATCACTCCAGTCTGTGCCTCCATACATTGGGACATTGGGGCATATTTAACAAATAATGATAGTGCACTATCGTGCATTTACCATTAAAAAAAACGTCCCTCTGTGTCCCTCGCATATTTAAGAAGGGTGCATCGCAGCAGATATTGTGGATATCTGCAGCTTTGCATTCCTTTTTGTTTTTGGGAGCAGTCACCATTCTACAGTATGGTGACTGCTCCCATCCGCAATCTAACAAGTTCCGAAAACATTTTATTCCAGAAACTTGTCATGATAATGTACGCCAGCTGAAGCATTATCATAAATGAAAAATTTCAGTGCTGTCAGCTCTGCTCCGAAAAGCAGAGCTGGACAGCGCATATGTGGAGGGATCACATGATCCTTCCCTGTCACTCACCGCTATAGTTGCAGAGACAGAGCGGGGATATCTGTGCGCATGTGCAGTTCTTCGAACCTCCTACCCAGCTATAAAAGTTCACAGTATAGATGAACCTTCACTTTCTGTCCGATTGTCGGTGTGGGGACCAGTTCTTTTGAATTTCAGGTTCCCTCACATACCACCAGCACTGTCCTGTTGTTTGGAGTTTGGGTTGAAGATTTTGGGTGATATTCTGCTTTAAGTTTGAACTTATCCTGTAGCTTTGGCACCACTGATCCATCGACCGTACCATCCTTGCAGTGCATGTGAGACACACACACAGGGCTTCACCCAACGAAGCCTCCATTGTGTGGGGCTAGGCACATGACACCCCCCCCCCTCCTGTACATATGCTAAACATCCAAACTGGATTGCACAACCGGCATCTTCAAAGAATGATTAAAAACAAGTTCCTTTGGAAACACGTTTCCAAGTTCAGCTCTTTAGAGAAGCCGACGGTGCCCACACAGACCTGTTGCGTCAGTGCGTCTCTCCAAGCCCCTCTCTTGTCAGATGGGTTCCGTCTCCTGGTTCCCTGCAGGCCAAATACATTCCTGACTACAACCTCCTCCGTCGGGACTTGTCTGATTGACAGGTGAGAGTCGGGACCTTCAGTCTTGGGTGTAATGCTAACCAGCGTGGCATATTCTCTCATTGTGCGAATACTAAAGGGGAAAGGCCCTAATTCTATGTAGGGCTGTATCATAGTCATTCTTACTATAAAATTTATGTTTCACTAGGTGTTCACAATCATTAACACTGTCCGCAGCAGAGTGTCCTTGGGAACTATTTTAAAATGGGGCAAGTATGTTGCCTTAACATATTTACGTCCTTGTAACTAATTTAATGGTTCAAGCAGCTCAGCAATCCTGCAGGTTCACCATCGATGTGACGTGGCTGAAGAACGCCATTAACTTGGATGTAAAGAATTACACAAGGGGTACTTAACATGATCTGATATTCTTTGTGCAGGTAAAATATTGGGGGTCCAATGTTCCTTGCAATCTGGCTGTTCCCCACCCACGATCCAGATGACTGGTGCTGCCCCCCATGCTCCCAGTGGTGGAGGTAGATGGCAGGCTACGTTGGCAGGACTGAGGAGTGTGGTAGACGTTGGGCAACTCTCTTGCCGACAAAGCTGGGCCAGCAGGAGAGTGGAGATGAGCGCCAGACATCGCTGGGCTGCATGGAACTCTGGGAATTTAATATTCTAGGATCAGGTTTAACGTGTTGTTATATTCTTCTTAGATGCAAACGTAGGATTTGTAGAGGGGGGTTTCCACACCACGCCGCCAGTGGGCGTGACCTGCATGCATGGGGGCGTGGCTATAATATTAGACAGTGCTTGGCTGCTCTCCAACTCTTCCTATCCCCATCATATACATGGGCAATGCTGCGTGCACTACTGTTAGGTGCATGCAGCTCTCTCTTTTCAAGCAGAGCCGTGTAAAGCGGGGGCAGGGTCCAGCCAACCCCAGTTATACAGTGCCCTAGGCTTGGATGGTGTTTCCAGGCACTAGAAAACCCCCCCCCCCCCCCCCCCCCCCCCTCGGTTTGCCTATGCTAGTCAAACCTGAACAAGTTAATTTGGGGTGGTGTTATCCTTAAAATACTCTCCAATGCACCAAATAATGGTAGCCACATTTAGAAGTCTATTTATGACCCATCTCATGCTGCTCACCTTAATTGTTATTTCTTATTGCAATGATAATTTGTTTCTTAACATGGCACTTTATTCAAATTGATTAACTGGGATAGTGACTCTGATAGGAGCTTGTCCCAGCGAATAATCTATATCTAAGTGATCGTAAGTCTTTACTTTTCTATGACTTTGGACCGTTTTTTCGATGAGGCAGAACACGTAGCATGCTGGGGAGGGGTCCGAACATCCCCCTCCTGGGATGCTCTGTCCATGGGATAGAATAATACATAGCCGCTAAACTTTAAAATACCCTTATCCCCCCCCCCCCCCCCCCCTCTTACTTCGCAATACGTCGTCGAGGAATGATCTGTTAGCTATGGGGGAGCTTAAATTACCTTGGTTTTATTTGGGTTTTGTAAAACTTTTTTTGGGGGATGTCGTCAGTGTGTTAACCCCATAAGTGCTGT
Organism: Mixophyes fleayi; assembly: GCF_038048845.1. NCBI lineage: Eukaryota > Metazoa > Chordata > Amphibia > Anura > Limnodynastidae > Mixophyes > Mixophyes fleayi. Next base: position 134,370,224 of record NC_134409.1, read on the forward strand.
GATGTCACCACATACATAACCCTTTAATTCCTGGTTCCACAGTTTTATCCTCTGACTTGGAATTAAAAACAGATGTGCGTCTGGATTCCAGAGTGACCACTGGAAATGATTTACTTTCCCGTCTTCTATTCCCCACCACATCCCCCCCCCCCCCCCCCACCCCTCAGCCTATTTGAATATTAAATCCTGATGGTGAGAGCCTCTCGCTCGCATGCTACGCTGACTGACATCTGTGACGTTGGGAGGCACAAGCGGGTGGCGGCCGTCAACGTCGCTGGTTTATTGTGAATGAAGCGTAGGGATTGAGCGTTGCGATCTGAGGAGACAAATATGGCGGGAAAACCTGAACCAGGGCTGCTATTTGTATGCCCGCACGAGATGCCCTCTGTGTAGGTTACATAGCTCTGTTTTACTTTTATTGAAAGAATTGGGTGTTTCCCAAGGAACCTAGTAGTTATACTATATGAGAGGCTCTTGCAATTTAATTTAATTTTTTTTCACAAAAAAAATCCAGATTACATTAGTAGGAAAGAATGTAAACATCCGCTATTAAATGGTGGTTGTAAGGTTTATATAAAACAAAGAATAGGCTTTTGGAAAGGCTCCAATTCATGAGGTAAACGCTATAGGATACTTCTGGAATGTCAGAAATCGCATTACTAGGTTTCTGGCGAGTTCCGCTTTTCTAGGAATCACGGTTTGAAGCCTCTGATGTTTTAATGGTAACTCATGAAACGTTTCTTTGGAATGTGACCAGCTCTGCTCCTCTCCTGTAAATTTAAGTTTTCACTCCACACATTTCATCCAGGAGGATAATAATTCTTACTAAATCATTATTTGGATGAGTCGTCTCTTACTCCCTCACTTGGCTATTTTCCCTGCACTGTGGAACTTTCCATAGGTGATGTACGATGGCTGAATCTTGTGTTTCTTAAATGTTAGCTCATCCCTAAATTACTGAGAAATGACAGGAGAGCCTCTTGAGGCTGCTTGGTGTCTAAACTGTTGGGACGTTTCCTAAAGTCCTTTTGTTTTGGGGGAGGGGGGGTTTCTATTGTGAAATAAAATGTTTGACTCTCTTTATCCTTTTTACATTTTAAAGTTGAGGATCATTTCGCTATTGGCAATTGGAATGGAAAATCGAGGCGAAGCCCGTTGCAAGCTTTGTACGACAGTGATCAGGTGGGTGAGAATCACCTTTGCTGCCTACTTCATGCAAAAGACCCCCGACATATCTCCCCTCTCCACCCAGAACCTTCTATACCCCTGTGACGGTCACCACTTCCAGGTGCGCCTACCTTCTGTTATTTTTCTTGTAAGACGCAGACCCTGCAGTCACCGTCTATAGTCAATGCATGAGAGCATAGGTGACGGCTACTGGGCATAGATGGGGGGGCAGGGGGTATGCTTTGGCATAGATGGGGGTTAGGGGTTATGCTTTGGCATAGATGGTGGGCAGGGGGTATGCTTTGGCATAGATGGTGGGCAGGGGGTATGCTTTGGCATAGATGGTGGGCAGGGGGTATGCTTTGGCATAGATGGGGGGCAGGGGGTATGCTTTGGCATAGATAGGGGGGCAGGGGGTATGCTTTGGCATAGATAGGGGGGCAGGGGGTATGCTTTGGCATAGATAGGGGGGCAGGGGGTATGCTTTGGCATAGATGGGGGCAGGAACAGCACCTTAGGATACACTGTTATTTCAGTCTAGTTCTGGTCTTGGCCAAACGAAAGAGCTCAATGATAAATAACTAATTTACCATGGCATTTCCTGGTGGTTTGGCCATTTACCATGGTAATACCATATGGATACCAGCCTGTAGTGGCTTGTACTTCTAAGCTGTATCAATATATTGGCATTTGTTTTTGTTTTTTTTGTTTTTTTTTATTTATCCTTCAAAATCTGCTGTCTATAGCGGTGATCTGATAGGGCGTGGGACATGAGCGTTATTCAATCCCATCTGCTTAGTGACATGAGGACACATGGGTAGATTTATCAAACTTTCTATAAAAGGAAAAGTGGTTGCTATGGGCAACACCTCCAATCAGACTCTAGCTCACACTGTTCTAGAATGTACTTATGGCCGGACGTCTTGCCAGCGTGGATGCCCGAGCAGGGCCCAATATGAACTGTACATGTCCATCTCTCCTCCTTTCAGCTACCAAACACAGAACCGGGGCTACAAAATCAAATAACACTCGTGACCACAGCGATAAGCCTAGACTGGTGGAGAGGGCAGATAAAATGTGAATAGTTAGTTGATGTTTGGTCTTAATTGATTGTATAGGACAGATACTGTATCTCTGTAACTTAACATTTTTTTTAATTATTTGTCTTGTTATAATCCAGTTTGAGCCTTCGTCAATCCAAGCAACGCACCAAAAGCGCCGGGAGCTGCTGGCCAGCTCTTGTAAGACTTACACACGAAAACGCCGTGTCCTGACATCCGATGACCTCAAACACCTGATTGTGGACGACGCGCATGGGCTACTGTATTGTTACGTGCCTAAAGTGGCCTGCACCAACTGGAAGAGGGTCATGATGGTCCTCACTGGCCAGGGCAAGTACAAGGACCCTATGCTCATTCCAGCGAACGAGGCCCACGTTCCATCTAACCTCCGCACTCTCTCCGAGTTCACCACCTCCGAGATCAACTACCGGCTTCGGAATTACCTCAAGTTCGTCTTTGCAAGGGAACCTTTCGAAAGGCTGGTTTCTGCCTACAGGAACAAGTTCACGCGCACGTACAACACAGCGTTTCATAAGCGATACGGCACCAAGATCATAGAGCGCCATCGTAGGGACCCATCTCTTGAAGCGCTTGAGCGGGGAGATGATGTCACGTTTGAAGAATTCCTCTATTACCTGGTAGACCCACAGACGCAGAAAGAGGAGCCATTCAATGAACACTGGGAGCGAGTCCACTCCTTGTGCCACCCATGTATTGTCCAGTACGACGTTGTGGGGAAATACGAGACTCTAGAAGAGGATGCTAATTACCTCCTTCAGCTGATTGGCGTAGGAGACTCCATTAAATTTCCAACCTCTTCCAAAACCACGCGGACCACCGACGGCATGGCTGCTGGGTACTTCAAGGGCGTCAACCGCTTCTACCAACGGCGCCTCTTCAACTTGTACAAGATGGATTTTCTACTCTTTAATTACAGTATCCCACATTACTTGCAGTTACACTGAGCGTGCAAAGGGGTGCAGGAGCCTGGTGCTCTTAGATGCCTCTTTCATTGTAGGAAATTGAAAAAAACAATGGAGCCAAATTTTATTTATTGCTGAAATCCTTCTGCGCTGTGAACTTGGATGTTTTACCAATGATTACACCATGGCTGTGAAAGCAGATGTAATATTACAAGTGCTATATTTTCCTAATAATTTTATAGAAAAGACTACTTGTCTGTCTGCTTTAGCATTCGCTGATCTTATTGTGCAAAGACTTTTTGATATCAGTCAGCAAGTTAAGGCTGCAGGAATCGGCCATTTTGCTATCGTAGCATATATCCGCTGAGGCAGCTTAAGCTCTTATCTTAAGTGAAAAGTACATTTAGGACACTGATGAGATTACTCTTTTTTTTTTATTTTTTTTTTTATTTTTGTGAATGGATGCGATTTGTGACACCAATGAACTCGAGCTCCACAGTTGGTTAGTGTTAGGATATCCTTATCATTCACTCCTGTGAGGGTTTCTGGAATGTTTACATGTAGCTCCACTTTGTGTCGCAAATATGATGTGTATGATTAAATATAATTTAACATGGCAATTTGTTTCATTAGAACGACATTGTATTATTCTGAGATCTGTGATGTTGCCCAGACACCCAAAAATAAATGGAGGACTGGGGCACCGCTACGGTGTAACGTTGGCAGCCTGTGTGTATAAAGTTGAATTTTTGAACTCTCCCGATTCCGTGGTGGGTGAGACGAACACACATTGTGAAGAGTCTGTGTGTGATGCAAAAATTCATTCACTATAGATTTATACACAGGCAGAAACGCGTTTCGTGACTCAATCGATCACCTCCTCAGTGACTGTCCAGGTACGACGCGGCTTGCCGGTTCGGCTGCAAGCTGTCCGTTCCTGTCCTGCTCACGTTGAACATTAGAGACTTTGGGAATGCTTTGGCTAGGTAACCCGCCCCTAGTTCCTATCAGAAGGATTATTTTGTTACCACTAGTCTTTAGCTAGTGTAGCGAGCGGGGCTGGCAATAAAACATGTGCCCACCTGCATTCAGCATAGCGGATTGTCTTGAACCTTGGAAGACCATTTAGCCGGTTACGGGAGAGGAGGGTTTACCGAGAGGTGATATTTTGCACGGTGTTTAGACCTAAAACTAAACCATGGAGGTTTCACCCTAAAACTTAACTCTGTGCGGGGCGGGACATAATACAATCGTATGACTCCCTGTCGCTGCTCTCTACTGTCCAAGCCCTGGTGTCTCTTTGCTCGTCTAATGAAGACACCCTAATAAAGTACTGTAGCATAGGAGACCCCATATATTCAGAAGAGAATAAATACATACTGTAGGACTATGCAATCCATATTTTATTTAATGCTCAGGTGAAACATAAACACAAACCATTTAAAAACCAGATCAACCCTGAAAGTCGCCAAAAACAAAATCTCTGTCCGTAAATATCACCGGTCCTATTCAATACATATCGAGAAAGTCACAAAGATAACTACCGTATATACTCGAGTATAAGTCGACCCGAATATAAGCCGAGGCACCTAATTTTACCACAAAAAACTGGGAAAACTTATTGACTCGAGTATAAGCCTACAGTGGGAAATGCAGCAGCTACTGGTAAAAAATTTTACTTTACTTTTATACGTTCAGCTGAGACCCCATGCTTCCACTACAGTGGAAGCACATTCATTAGAAGCAGCGGGATTGGGGATTAAGGTGATGGGCAAGGAAATGGATAGTACACTGGATAAATGCAGTGCTATACAGTAAAACAGTGTGTGAAAACAAACAAGTAATACTGCTACTGAAATAGTAATTGGATGAACCGGTCTAGTATAATGGTAAAATAATTGCGCTCAATTGTCTTACAATGGGTTAGAAATAGTGTACCAATCGGTACTGACATATTGAGGATATCACGGAGTAAAAATACAATACATTTATTAAAACAACAAATAAAAATTGTTGAGCACGTAATGAAAAAATAGCATAGCAAAGGTGATAACAGGTTATCGCAAACAGGTTAAGGAAGTACAATTATATATAGGCAGTAGAGGCTACTGCAAATTGTACTGTATGGAGATGGTGGGTCCTTATCGTCCAAACAAGTCACAAAAGGGAACAGAGTCCAATCAACAGTTTAAATCAAACCTCAACAATCCAGCAATATAAATGGAATCCAGCGGTGTCTCCTAACTTACGATACAGGGATCCCCGTTATGTTGCACAGCGCTAACCGCGCTCACGCATTGACTCCTTGATGATAGTGTGTTGCCGACAGCAGGAAGGAGATGGCGTGCGTTCCACAGTGGAACGCACGCTACTTCCGGATGACGTCAGAGATATAGGGGCGTGTGAACCGGTCTGCCCGTGGACGACTGCTGATGATGTGGTCAGGCGGGCGCTGGTGTTCCAGTCAGGCTGCGTGGTTGGACGCCGGGCGTTGTGTGACCTCCCTGCTGCCTGTTTCCGATGAGCGCAGCTGGCCGCGCATGCGCGGTATGTGAAACTCGGGGATAGAGAGTAAAAAAGTGTGGTCCTGGAGCATCACTCGAGTATAAGCCGAGGGGGGGCTTTTTCAGCACAAAAAATGTGCTGAAAAACTCGGCTTATACTCGAGTATATACGGTATTTATAGTTCATATTAATGGAGGTGTGATGGGTCCGTAAACACTTTGAAGGTATTGCACAATGCTCTAGTCATATACTGTATAGGTGCCTACAAATAATACAAGTATTTGATGAAAATCAAAGGAAGAGAGGCTCTGTATGTATGTTTAGCAGGTAATAGGAACAAAAAAAAATCATATCAAAATCCCATAAAGTAGATATCCAGGTGACTTGATACCAGAATTTGTTATCATGCTTGGCTATAATTTGTTTTGTCTATTCTGCCAGATGTACATAGGGAGCTCAATATTGAGAGACCGTCATGGTTGAACGGACAGCAGGGGGCAGCAGAGGTCCTACCAGTTAATTTGTAGTTTTTAAATGGACAACAAACACCTTATAATTAATGTGCTGATAATTGACCATTATAAACCTCATTCTAATACAGAAATGTGAGGTCTAATTGTAGAATTGTCAGTGATAAACAAGTTCTCTGTTATATATAGACGGATTTATGAAGATTTACGTCCAGTGCCGCTCTGGGTTGGCTGGTACATGATAAGGGTAATGTTTTGGCACTAATCTGCGTTGGATCAGGGAGGGGTGCAGACGGGACAGGTGTGTTGAGCCTGTCGTGTGTCTTGCAGATATTTCTCTCTCTGTATTGTGTTCGCTTCAGGGATGGAAGGAAAGCGGAATGTTTGCTGAGCTAGTGCAATATGTCACCGTTTTATAAACTCTTCCGATATGTAATTTGTAGTCTGCGTTATGCTTGTATTTTTCTATCAGACGATGTGGGGGGAAAAGATTCTGTTATGCACGTCTAGTTGCTATCCAATAATAATTGTTGATTGCTGTAATGTGGTTCCAAAGCACAATGTGATTTGATAGCCAAAAGTAGCAGAGTAACAAGTCAGAATAAAATAAGTACAGTTGTTGCTTATCGCAGGCGCCCTGGATCCAGTGTACAGTCATTCAGGTCTGAAGGCTGTGGTCAAGTAGACTGTCCACTAGGTCCAGAGCCCCTGCTTATATACAGTCAGTGAACACAGTAAAACAATGCAGATGATGTGGCTTGCTTCTATAGGTCCAGGCTTCAGGAGGGTCCAGTGTAATGCAGGTCATAGGCCAGTTCAAATGAAAATATCCAAAGGTGGGGGTCAGCTCTCCAGGAGATGCACTCGGATTTTCCCGCCAAGAATCCAGTTTAAACTAGTCTATTTACATTACACAGACAATATCATTTTAAACGTTTATTCCCTATCATTGCTAACTAGAGTATGCAATGTGCGATCCCTTTGGCAAATGAACCGGACAACTGAGGATAAATAGGGGATTAAAATGATACTAAACATGACATGTTTCCTGTAACCTGAACCTTCGATTTCACTAACATGTATATAACTTATAATATTAACCGTAAACATTGCTACATTTTGACATAAATAACTATGTTGCAACTACAATTAGTGTGTAATAATTACAAATGTGTATGTTCGTGTGAATGCGTGTAAATGTGTAAAACTTGTTATTGCCACGTGTTGCGGCTGGATACGCTTCTCCGCGCCGTAGCGGGCTCTATGCGTAATTTTCAAACAAAGACGATCAAGTTGTTGGATATTAATTGAAATGACTTTATCCAATTAGCTGACTTCGACAATTTCTCTAACGATGGCTGTAGATCTATGCTCCGCACACCACTGCTTTAGCTCGGCCTATATTTCCAGTTCTTTATTATAGTGATAGACAGCAAGGGTCAAGTACAAGTAGAAAACTGTTTCACGTGGTGCCGTCAATGTCTCGTTCCTCAGAACCCAGGGAGGACGGGAAGAACTAATGTACCATCATATGTGGGACAGCCGATGCAGAGACCCCCAGCCAAGGGCCTGTGTCCTAGTGGGCTACCTTAGGCTGAGTCACTGGGCTACATGCATTTTTTTTCCCCTTCAGAATGATCCTAATAGGCTACTGGGCCAAATTCCCCCCCCCCCCCCCCCCCCCCGGGCTAAATTTTGCCAGCCAGCCCGCTACCTCTCTACTTTCGTCGTTAGATTCCCCACTACCACTACAGCCTCTGTATCCATAGATCGGACACCTTATATCTGTCACGCTGTTGGTCTACAAAGCCCATTTTCTCCGAGCTCCTAGTTTACCTCGTAGCTGAGGGAGAAGCATCGGAAAAGCTGAGAGTTTGGTAAACAGGGGGGAGTGAGTGGAGAATAAGTCTCCATTGACGTGGGAACAGTGGCTGCTGTTGTCCTGTGTTCATTGTGATTCAGTCTGTGTTTACCTACTGGCAATCACTGTGACTATAACAAGCCCATTATCCCTCCTCCATCCCCCCCTCGTGGGACCGGCTGGCAGCTGGATGGTTAATGCCAGTGAGTACGTCTTAGACAGCCCTTATGGAAAGAGATGAGGGGCCGAGGGCTCCTCTTTGTGCCACAGAAAGATGGCGGCCGATGTTTACTTGTAACCAGTTCACCTCTACAGTATGATTTATTTTATTGTAAGTAAATACCATCAGCCCTATACACGGATGAATTTTAAATCTAAATCCTGGGCAATGTGTTTTGCTGAGTTCGTTGGGGCTGTTGAAATATCCCTGATACCATTTACTTTTTTGTAAAGTAGTAATTTATTTGAGATATACGTCTGTTAACAGAAACGCAGATTGGTCCAGCCGAATTGCTGACCAGCTGCAAGCAGAAGGCCAGGAAGCTGATCCTACAGCGCGTTACAGGATGACGAAATTACCCCTTCCTCCGCATAAACTGCGCAATGAAACTGCAAACCCCCCTACTGTAAACTATAAGGATATTATAAGTCAACGAGAGGTTCCATTTATATAGGTGACCGGTCTCTGAGGGGCCTTCTGTCTGTAATCACAGTAGGGGATGCGTTATTCCTTTATAATAAACAGATTTTCATAATGAACACTGAAGTGAGGCCATCAGAAGTCCCTGTTTTATACCATAAACAAGGTTTTAGTCTATAACAACTGACCATTCAATGTGATTTCTGGGTGACCAGATGTTTCCACCAGCATTGGAAAGTTAGGTGTTGGGCTGGAATTGGCACAGTGTAATCCTGGAGGGAGGTTTCCATCCGTCCAGCGGTTGTGCTTGTTGTTTTTAATGTGCCCCATGTGGAGAGAGTCTGCGGAGCTATAAATGGACAACTTTGCATCACACTGGTGTATAACGAGTCGGCCTGTAAATCCCTCACCTTGCAGTAATGAAGTAAGCGGGAATTGCGCAGCAATTTCCCGCCGAGGCGGAAGGGAGATCATGTGATGCAGATTGCTCCTCCCTGATCTCGCATGTGCTCCTGCCGCTGCGCGAGCTCCCTGCGCTGTGCGGAGGAGGTCATGTGATGAGATGAGGAGGTCATGTGATGAGGAGGAGGTCATGTGATGTACAAATTGGTTTCTCAGGACAAAGGATAAGATGGCCTCGCCTGCCTCTGAAACTCTAATAAAAATCGTGGCCGTGGGTGAAGATAGACTGGTCCTAAAGCAGGGATGAGTAGGGGGCCTTGTGTGGTGGCTCGGAGGGCAGCATGTGGCCCATCACTGGTTTATGCAGATATTATTTACAGGAGTTTAAACTTGAGTTAATATTAAGTTGTGTATTATAACAACATGCAAACCAGTAATTTGCATTAAGTGAGCCTGGAAGACCCACAATATATTCAGTTGTTTCAAAGATATGACTAGAAAATGATTGTTTAGTGCTCATTTAATTGTTGCTTCATTTTGGCAACTGCAATGTATCAGAATGAAGGAGGGCCGTGATAATGCAAAATCGCCCCCCCCCCTAAAAATTATGTCTAGATCCGCCCCCGGCAATGTATTTTGTCTCCGCAGTAAGGTGTCCTGTATTGTCACATTGCGTACCTCCCAAGGCTTGATGTGTCCAAGTTGGAGCAAGGCCACGCCTCTTCCAAAATAGGGCGTGACTGTCATGTTATGGGTGTGTCTGTCACAGTGGGCGTGGCCATGCCCTCCCGGGGGCATAACTAGTGCTTCTTAAGTGCCAGGCTGCCACTTCCCTCTCCTAAAACACCCTTAAATTGCCACATGTCATCCATCCCCTGGACAATAGCGAAGGCAGCCATCTTGCGTATTGAGGAAAAATTCTTCAAAGTGCAGCCCATTGATTCACTAGCGGCATCTGAGGCACGAGGTGCGAAGGCGATGCCTCGCTACATAATGAAGTGATGGGGGTGCATTCTTCTGTCCATGCCTCAGTGATGTCCCTGGTGAATCAATTGGCTCATTCCTCATGAATAACTGGTTCAGCCTAAAAAAAAAAAAAATGGGGACTCATAACAAAACAATGGGGATCTTTTAAAATCCCACAGAAATGGCTTTAAAAATTCAAAATGATCTCTCCAAAAATCCAACTTTGCTCTGTAATATCTCTTGAATGAGACATTTAGAAACAGAATGCAATAACTCCACAACAAAAATGCTATCTTCTTATAAATGACAATTTATTTATACTACACCAATCCCCTACAGCCTGATTCCCTCACACACTAGAGGCCATTGTGTCAGAAGCCATTTAACCTACGAGTATGTTTTCTGATTCTGGCAGGAAACCCTCACAAACACGGGGGGAGAACCCCACGACATGACGATGAGGATATGGGAACGTGCTGGAATCTGGGGCTGAGTCAAGAATTTTCTATGACATTTTTACCCCAATACAAAAATGCAGTTTATCTTGAAGTTGATTCCCCTTATCTACCACATCTGCTGACCAGATATATTAAACTCACATCACAGTCTCTGCAAAGTCGGCAATTTGCCATTTCCACTAAATCCTTTTTTTTTTTTTTTTAATTCTTCCCCTTTTAATGCTCTATATATACATGTACATATCGAACTATAAAAACAAAGTTACCAGAGGGTTTCCTACGACTACATTAGGGCCCCCTTATGAAGTTGGGGAGCCCTTCAAATATCCTTCATTTTCAGCTTTTGCATCTTCTTTAAATTCCTCATTCTTTAAAACTAAAATCTCATTTTCTCTGAACAGGTATTGTGGCCACCAGACTGGCAAATGCTCTAACCGCTACCGCCGTGCGCTGTCACATAGACCGAAGCGCATGGCTAGTACATGCTGTTTAGTTATGTCATGATTACAATCATATAAATGACCCACATTGTATATATTATGTTACAAGAGCTGTGTTATATAGAGCCAAACTCATGTAAATATAATGTCTTTGATCATACACAAATAGTTAGGGGGGCATTTAAAAAATACAAATAATTATTTTGCAATAGTGGCACTCGGTAGAGTCGGGAACAGAGGAAATCTATTACGGATTGGGAATGGGCGGGAAGCGTTAGTTGTATCTCACCCCCTGACGGTAGCGGTTAGATGAACGAAAATCGCTGTGAAATTTTTACGCAAACTGAGTTTGGCGGCAGAACGGTTTTGCAGAGGTGCGAAGTGTAGGAAAAAAACAATCTTTGAGTGTCATTTTTTTGTCCATCATTCCGCACAGTATCTTAAATTTTCATTTTGCAGACTGAATACAGCTGGGAAGACTGCGACGGTCAATTCTGCTGCGGACATTTAAGGTTAAATTCCACAATGAAATGTGCCAAATTTCACAGCCGAATAGGACAATGTGAATAGTTCACTAAAAATGTTGCTTTAATTGTTGTATTTGCTATTAAACTAAGCAGTACTGGCGATAACGCCATCCTTGTTTCTTTATCAATAAGCTATTGGTGTCTACGGTAGCTTACCAATAACTGTTCCAATATAAAGCAATAGTTGTACCCTCCTTTTCAATGTAACAAGCCCTAAAAATATATAAATTTGTTGTTTAAGAGCAAAAATAAGATTTCTGTACTGTAATTGACGGTACAGCGCACAGTAACGCCTTGCGTTACAGGGGAAGGGAATGGAGCTTCGGGCTAAGATGGAGGCATCGTCTGGGCTATAAATGTTTGCATCGTCCACTGGGGAGAGTTGGGCAAATTTGGTGGAATTCCTGGCAGAGCGAGAGAGGGGGGGTGGGTGGTTTTGTAAATGAATGGTGGAGGAAAGGGACCCCAACCTAAATGCTATACAGGGGGGGGGGGGATTGTCTTGCAAGAAAAAATACCTTTAAAACATACTGTCCTCACAAATAATCTATATCATTCACAGCCACCTGTCCCTGTTGGATCTATTAGTCCTGAAGATATAGCAGATATATTAGTTTCAGGTGACCCTCTGGGTCACCACTGGTGAAATTTTTTTTGGGGGTAAGGACAAATTAAATAAATTATAATCGTACAATACCTCCAGGTCCTATATCTACTTTGGACACTTATTAAAAATAATGGTTTCGATCCATAAGGTGTAAACCGCCTGTGGCCATGCAGAGGGTTAATAAGCCAAAAAAACAAGCAAGAAAAACCATGTTCCGTAGCGGCCTCTGGTCAGCCATGGATGCTATGGCATGGCTGCCCGGGCTTGCTGGGACTTGTAGTGAGCTGGGCCCACTGGGTAGACCTATTGGACCCTAGAGGGCTCAGCCGTATTCTGTGCACTGGAGTTGAAGTTGCACATACCTTCAGATGCTTACAAGGGGAAGAACTGACAATTTTATGGGTACGTGCGTAATGCATTCAATTCTAAACGAGGCTTTAGACGTTGACATTTAAACATTGAAGAGGAGTATTCAATATACAAGTATGTTATAAAATTCAGTAAGTACGGGCGTGATGGGCATCTTATCACGCTGTGAAGAAGTAAGCGCAGGTTGTTGGCATCGCACGGCTCACAATGTCGCAGGAGGGTGACGACCAGTGATTAACAGAAGGAGGGTTCTTAAGAGAGGGGGGGGAGCAGTAAATGCTGGTTTGAAGAACTGCACCGGTTTCCTCCCTGTCTATGTTAGGGAATTTAAGCTGTAAGCTCGAATGAGGCAGGGACTGATGTGAGTGAGGTCTCTGTACAGCGCTGCGGATAGTGGCGCTATATAATCAGCTGATGATGATAATGACGTTGTATAAAACCTTATCCTGATGTAACATATTTTCCAGAGGATTCTGAAACAACACCGCCACCTACTGGTAATATTTTACTATGGCAGCTACCATTTGTATCAAGGTATTGATGCCTACTTGTGATGACACATGGCAATAGCTGTTTTCTAGGATAGCTGAATCATGTTGGGGCACCCTCTATGCCAACGTCCACCTTGGACTTGATCGTCCAACTCGCCAGTGTCACGTGTCCTCCACTCACGTCACCTCTCATCTGCTCTATTAAAGTTTAGAAAGTGTAGCTCCCTCTTATCATGTGTGGGATACTTCTACTTGGTATAAACTTATGTAGCCCCTGAGTCTTGCACCTCTCGGAGCTAGAGATAACAGCCTGGCCCCCTCCTCTTCCCCTGCACAGAGGGGTGTGAGCCGTTTCCCCTCCGGAGAATGACTTGAATTTTGCACCAGCTTAGAGCTGTTTTGCACTTTACTAAATAATAAAGACTCGATGTCGCACAACATTCTCCTGATTAGTTTATCCTATAAATCGGACTAAACCAAGCAGTACTGTAGGATGGAACTTGTGATTTCTCTTTGTAACTATAACCGCAGTGGCGTATTGTTTTCTGTTCCGTCATCTTGCCTATGGGGCATATTTAATAAAGCACGATAGTGCTTTTAACGGGTCATTAAGGTCCCACAGTGTCCTCCGCAAATTTATTAATGGGGCATCGCAGCAGATATCATGGATATCTGCTGCTTTGCATTCCTCTTCGTTTTTGGGAGCAGTCACCATTCAACAGAATGGTGACTGCTCCTGGCCGCAATCTAACAAGTCCCGAAAAAACATTTTTTTCGGGAACTTGTCATGTTAATGTACGAAGCTGGCGTACATCATCCGAATTGAAGAAATCTAATGCTGTCAGCTCTGCTCCGGAGAGCAGAGCTGGACAGCGCATGTGTGGAGGGATCACATGATCCCTCCCTGTCACTCAGCGCGCTCTCTCTGCAACTATCGTTGCAGAGACAGAGAGGGGACCTGTGTGCTCATGTCCAGTTCTTGGAACTGGACATGCGCAATTGAAGAGTGAAGAGAAGACCCGAAGACAGCGCTTCCGAAGAGGGGGGTAAGTATGATTTTTTTTATCACTGAAACAGCAGTTTTTCGGAACTGCTGTTTCTGTGCAGGGCTGTACATAAATGTGAGAAATAGTTCAATCCTTATCATTGCGATAAGGATTGAAAACTACTTTTCACTTTATGTGAATATTGATAAATGTGCCCCTTAGACTCTTAACTTGTAATCAGAGTTCTATAAACTATAGGGTTTGAATTGTGCAGTTATGCAATATACTGTATTGCTGAAGGGAAACTATAGCAGATGATTCAGGATGATTGTGGTGTCTATGAAACAAACTTCATATATGCAACTCGTTTACTGAGGGGTTTTTTTGCCTTTGGTAGTGATAGATTGTAAGCTCCACTGGGACAGGAACTGATGCAAATAAATAAACATTCTCTGATTGCACAGTCCTGTGTTTTATAGCGCTGCTATATAAATAAGGTATAATAATTGTTTCCATACCACACAAATGCAAAACAGAAAATAGGAAGACAATGAAGATCTTGTGCAACCCAGGCAAACAAGAGGAGAACATTATGGGCTAGATTTACTAAACTGCGAGTTTGAAAAAGTGGAGATGTTGCCTATGGCAACCAATCAGATTCTAGCTTTCATTTATTTAGTGCATTCTACAGAATGACAGCTAGAATCTGATTGGTTGCTATAGGCAACATCTCATTTTTTCAAACCCGCAGTTTAGTAAATATACCCCTATACCTCCACACCGATACTCTGGCTCAGAATCTAATTGAAAGTCCCAACTCTGCTACCTACATAACGCACAAGGGATCTTTACACTACAAAGGGAATTCTTTTCCAATGCATCATTGGAAATAACATTGCGGGACATTGACAGATCATATAATTCTCTCTGGTGGGCTCGGTGTCACCCCAAAAGCTATGTTTAATATTCACTGACTCATGGAGCCGATTACAATGGTCGGACAGTCTAATCCAATCTCTGAGCCAGCCCGAGCCTCATGTGCTGTATTAATGCAGGAAGAGAAGCTCAGGACAGAACATACTGTCGCTGGAATATATAATGACATGGACGGGACACAGACATCTGCTTTATCCTTATCCTGCTGTGTCAGTTATGGCTGTCTGAAGCCCTGGGAGCAGATACATATAATAATACTCTGCTAATCGGAAGCTGCCATGATGAACTCTCTCAAAGTGGGTGGAGCCTGGTCACATGATAAAGGAAAAGAGAATGGCATAGAGCTCTGCAATACAGTCTACATGGAGCTATACCTATAACAAAAACCCACAAAGTATTATTTGGTGATAGTAATCTAGTTGATGCAATTAATCCTAGCCACTGAATTGCATGGCTGCACAGACATATAAAGTGTATATTGGTCCAGACGTGCTCTTTGGGGGGGTTTCCTGTTGCCCAGGACTCCCCCCTCCCCTTCACCATCATTTAGTTACAGCACAGCTTAGATAGTGCTCCACCTAAACATCAGGCAGACGCTATTGCATCATCATGCAGTGGGGACGGGCCGTAATGACCCGAATCGGACTTACCATTCGGACCTCCCCTTTGGGATCCCCCATGTACTTGTAAACTGCACATGCGCCACTGCAACACTGCGCTGCGTTCACTTGAACCGCTGTTCATATCTCCTGTTGCCTGTCTCAAGTCAGTGAATAAATTAGCGCGTCCACCAGAGGTTTGAAAACGTTTTTTTTGCCGAAACTGTTTCCGTCACTAAGAAGAGACAGGAGAGTCCCATAGATTGTAAGCCTGCGAGCAGGGTCTTCTCACCTCTTTGTCTGCATATCCCAGTATCACGGCCGTAACTAGGGCTGATGCGATAGGGGCAACCGCCCAGGGCGCAACGCTGATGGGGAGGCGCAGTTTATGAATATTTTTGGTTCATTTGGTTAAAATTGAGGGCTGGGGGGCGCCATTTTTGTTTGTCACCCCAGGAGCAAAAAATTTTAAGGTACGGCTCTGATCAGTATTGTCTTTTACTAAGTCTGTCCCCAGTTAACCCTACAGAATTTGCTGGCGCTATATTAGTAAATGTTTATGATGATGATAATTGATGATGATGATAAGTGCCCTAAAAAGGCTTTTCCATGTACAGCAATGCATGTTGGGGCAGCACGGTGGCTCAGTGGTTAGCACTTCTGCCTCACAGCGCTGGGGTCATGAGTTCATTTCCCAACTATGGCTTTATCTGGCAGGAGTTTGTATGTTCTCCCCGTGTTTGCGTGGGTTTCCTCCGGGTGCTCCGGTTTCCTCCCACACTCCAAAAACATACTGGTAGGTTAATTGGCTGCTATTAAATTGACCCTGGTCTATGTGTGTGTTAAGGAATTTAGACTGTAAGCTCCAATAGGGCAGGGACTAATGTGAGTGATTTCTCTGTACAGCGCTGCGGAATTAGTGGCGCTATATAAATAAATGGTGATGATGATGATACTATATGGCTGTAGCGCTTCCAATATAAGAAGCAAATTTCACTCCCTGGGACCTAGGTCAATTATATCCTTATTAAATCTCTAAGATCATCACATACTCCCACTACATACACCATGTTAATTTAAACACATATCAGTAAAACTGCTTTAGCTCCACTTTATGTGGTCTTAAAATTATTTCCCGAACAAACATATGGCAGGATCCTGCGAGGACACGAGACTGACGAACTCTGTTATTATGGATTGAAATGGTTGCACTCTCAGTCCGAGAAAGGTTTCATTCTGTATTTGTGAAGAAAACCTCTGTATGAAGCAGCGTGATATCTGGGGAATCTCCAAACATTCATATCCAGGTCTTTTATACTCCAAACGGTATCTCTCTCTAGCTCGGCACAAAGCTGTTATTCATTATACGTCTCGTTTGTTGTTGTTCCAGATGTTGATGCAAAGAAAATAATGTGTTTTGCCCAGTTACCTATTTAATAATATAATATGTATTATCAGATACCACAAAGACGAAACGACAACAAGAATTCATAATACAAGATGAGTCAATATAACCCTTTAAGAGCAGGTAAAGACACAAGTTGACATTACAATATAAAAAATAATATCTGTATTATTGGGCTGAATAATATGCATGAAATAACTGATATGCTTATAATGAACAGGATATGTCCATCATATTCTTTGCAAAGTTTTGCAAGCTTGCTCTGCAAAAACGCTGTGTGCAGTTTGGTGAAGTCATACACAGGGGCAGGCCTAGTGCTGTCACAGCAGCTTAACTGACTGCAGTCTCAGCTTTTAAAGACACATTAAGCCACACCCCCACTCTGATCACACCATGTCCTAATTCATGTATACCACCCCCAAATTCAAAAGATGCCACACTCTATTAATTGGTACAATCCATCAAACAGTGTTGGGAACTGTTGGGAGTATACACTTAGACCAGTGATAGACAGCCTGATCCACTACAGGGGCCCTCTAACCTTCTATAGGGCCACACATTACCCTTAGGGCTAGATTTACTAAACTGCGGCTTTGAAAAAGTGGAGATGTTGCCTATAGCAACCAATCAGATTCTAGCTGTCATTTATTTAGTGCATTCTACAAAATGACAGCTAGAATCTGATTGGTTGCTATAGGCAACATCTCTACTTTTTCAAACCAGCAGTTTAGTAAATATCCCCCTTAATCTCAGAAATCGATTAAAACAATACATTTAATCAAATAAAGAGCCAGCTATCAGTAATAACATATCTGCATTTTACACAAGTGTTACGAGCTATAAGACACAAGGGTGAAAGGTTACGAATGGAGTTATTTTCATCCTTTAGGCCTTGTACCCACCGGTATTAATTACATGTGTTTTTAACACTAGTACAAAGCTTGTACACGGGGTGTGACAATCAAAGCTATTAAATACGCAAGTGAAACGTGCGTCAAAAAGCAGCGCCAGGGGAGTGCGTGGTATTTTTTTTTAGCTACGGATCAGTCTCTGAGAAATAAACGTATCTAAAATGATTAAATCAAAGAGCAGAGAAGCTTTTCTGGTGCAGTGTGATCCACTCTAAAATCTATCTGTCATCCAACTCTCTTCCAAAATCCCAGCACTATGTTTGTGCCCCCCCCCCCCTCCATCCTGAATCCTGCTTGGTTGTAAAAAAAAAAAAAGTAATAGCTGAGCCGACAGAAACTTAACCCCGTCATATTAGCCGTGACGTTGAGAATGTGGCCCCGTCGAGGGAGCAGCTGTCACAGATACGCTCACACCACCTCCATCCACAACTGTGTCAATCCCCAGCCTGACTACAGCAATCTGCCCGGCTGGATGAGGATTCATCGACACTGCCAGGTAATACAGATCTTTATCACGCTCAATGTACGTTACCTGACCCCCAACTGCTCCTGAACTTACCACTAGTTTCTTACTGCGGTAACCTGGGCAGAATTAATAGACTATAAAAGCGTTTTACTGTAACTAAATAGGCCCAAGTGGCTGCAAAACAGGGCCGGAGGGAATGCAATGGCTCCCAGGCCGCCTAGGATATCTGTATATAAGTGCCCCCCCCCCCCCCCCCTCCTTTCCCAGCTATTATATATAGCAGCTGAGGAGGGGTGTAATTGTGTAATATAACTTATTTTGCTATTAGTAGACTGTTACAGTCACAATGGCTCTATACATGCATAGTACATTGTGAAAGCTTCAACAGGTAACCGTGTATAAAGGAGGCGTTGCCCGTAGCAACCAGGTTCTAGATGCAGTGGTTTTATAAAACGATTGATCTGATTGGTTGCTATGGGCAACACCACCTTTTCTGCACCGTTGCCTTTAGAAAAGCTGTGGTAAATGTTTTTGGAATAAGTGATTTTACTTTCTTTAAAGCTAGAATGCTAGTTATCAGGAGACATAATATAGTCATATGAATAAGTGCTAAATTACAGAAGGTGGTGTTGAACTGTGGGACGAGGTGATGAAGCTAATACAAGTACTGCTTAAAGATGGCTGGTTATAGAGAAGCTTATAACACCAGACGCTGAGGAGAATTCCGCTTCTTCATAGTGATTCTCACGTTAGCGGCGTAACATAGAGCGCTGTAACACAATGTGTGATTGGGTGGTGACGTCTCGTACAAAGTCCAGCATGACCAGCCTGTTGTACCCTGTTTTACTGCCTGGGTTGTACTTATTACATGATCTGAGGTCATACTGAGGTGGATGGTGACACAATTGTGTAAAGTGTAGCTGCAAAGAGGCCGTCGTAGCCTGTCGCCTACAAACAGCGGAGGCAGCCATTTTGTAGACTGAACCAATGTATTAATGAATGAGTCTTTGTCAGCCTGTCAGCGACACACAGCGGACGCAGCCATTTTGTAGAATAAACCAATGTACCTATGAATGAGTCTGTGTCAGCGACACACAGCAGAGGCAGACGTTTTGTACACTAAACCAATATAACTATGAATGAGTCCGTGTCAGCCTGTCATGGACACACAGCGGACGCAGCCATTTTGTAGACTGAACCAATATACCTATGAATGAGTCCATGACAGCCTGTCAGCGACACACAGCGGAGGCAGCCATTTTGTAGACTGAACCAATGTACCTATGAATGAGTCTGTCAGCGACACACAGCGGAGGCAGCCATTTTGTAGACTGAACCAATATACCTATGAATGACAGCGGAGGCAGCCATTTTGTAGACTGAACCAATGCACCTATGAATGAGTCCGTGTCAGCCTGTCAGCTGTGAGAGCCAACCTCCCCTCCTTACACAGCGACACACAGCGGAGGCAGCCATTTTGTAGATTGAACCAATATACATATGTATACAATGTCAACTCACTAAGAATTTGTGACATCACTGAAGCGTGAGGCACTTAATGATTTCTAGTAATTGGTCAGTGCTCCTGACACATGACAACTGCTTATGCGCTGAAAGCCACAAAATTTAAAAATTCCTCTGCTGGCCGAGGCAGGAGAACCAGCTGTTCAGAGGAACCAGAGGGGGGGTAAAGTCTCCTTTAAATTGAAATGTATCACTTCCACCACTTGAATGAACAAGTGATGTGGTTTGTGGTGGCTGCCAAGTTCCTTAAGTTAGAATTAGCAAAGATAGGACCAGTAAGGTGCACCAAGTATACTGCAGCCTTCTAGGATCTAGTTCATGTAAAACACAGGATAAAGCATTTTTTTTGCAAGAATTTATAATCCAGTACATATCAGTCCCTGGCACTGTTTGTATTTGTTTTTTCCTCAGTTATGTCTGTGATTAAGCCTGAAGTGACTTTTAATATCAGTAATAATTGACAGTAGAAGAAGCATTATTCCTTATAATATAAATGTTTCACTAATAATCACTGGTTTATACAGATATTACTTACAGGAGTTTATATGTATGTCACCCCTAGAGTGTGTGTATTATAAGGTAATAATGAATAAGTACTGTATATATCAGTAATATACTGTACGAACTATGTGTGTATAAGGTACTATATAAGTAGTGTTATCCTTCAATAATATATTGTGTGTATATAAGGTAATCAGAGTACAGATCACACTGTATATAAGGAGGAATAATACTGTAATCAGTGATATATTAGGTGGGTATTAGGTAATAATGTGTAATCAGAGTATAGATCACACTGTATATAAGGAGATCACACTGTATATAAGGAGGAATAATACTGTAATCAGTGATATATTAGGTGGGTATAAGGTGTAATCAGAGTATAGATCACACTATATATAAGGAGATCACACTGTATATAAGGAGATCACACTGTATAGAAGGAGATCACACTGTATATAAGGAGGAATAATACTGTAATCAGTGATATACTGGGTGGGTATTAGGTAATAATGTGTAATCAGAGTGGAGATCACACTGTATATAAGGAGATCAACACTGTATATAAGGAGATCACTCTGTATATAAGGAGATCACACTGTATATGAGGAGGAATAATACTGTAATCAGTGATATATTAGGTGGGTATAAGGTGTAATCAGAGTATAGATCACACTATATATAAGGAGATCACACTGTATATAAGGAGATCACACTGTATATAAGGAGGAATAATACTGTAATCAGTGATATACTGGGTGGGTATTAGGTAATAATGTGTAATCAGAGTATAGATCACACTGTATATAAGGAGATCACACTGTATATAAGGAGATCACACTGTATATAAGGAGGAATAATACTGTAATCAGTGATATACTGGGTGGGTATTAGGTAATAATGTGTAATCAGAGTGGAGATCACACTGTATATAAGGAGATCACACTGTATATAAGGAGATCACACTGTATATAAGGAGGAATAATACTGTAATCAGTGATATATTAGGTGGGTATAAGGTGTAATCAGAGTATAGATCACACTATATATAAGGAGATCACACTGTATATAAGGAGATCACACTGTATAGAAGGAGATCACACTGTATATAAGGAGGAATAATACTGTAATCAGTGATATACTGGGTGGGTATTAGGTAATAATGTGTAATCAGAGTGGAGATCACACTGTATATAAGGAGATCAACACTGTATATAAGGAGATCACTCTGTATATAAGGAGATCACACTGTATATGAGGAGGAATAATACTGTAATCAGTGATATATTAGGTGGGTATAAGGTGTAATCAGAGTATAGATCACACTATATATAAGGAGATCACACTGTATATAAGGAGATCACACTGTATATAAGGAGGAATAATACTGTAATCAGTGATATACTGGGTGGGTATTAGGTAATAATGTGTAATCAGAGTGGAGATCACACTGTATATAAGGAGATCACTCTGTATATAAGGAGATCACACTGTATATAAGGAGGAATAATACTGTAATCAGTGACATATTAGGTGGGTATAAGGTGTAATCAGAGTATAGATCACCCCATATATAAGGAGATCACACTGTATATAAGGAGATCACACTGTATATAAAGAGGAATAATACTGTAATCAGTGATATACTGGGTGGGTATTAGGTAATAATGTGTAATCAGAGTATAGATCACACTGTATATAAGGAGATAACACTGTATATAAGGAGATCACACTGTATATAAGGAAGAACAACACAGAGATCAGGGATATTAGAGGCCACGTTCCTGGGTCTGATCTGCGGGCGGGAACCGGGAATCTCCCTCCTCCCCCCAGACCTCGCCCCCTACTCAGACCCCGCCCCCTCCTCAGACCCCGCCCCCTCCTCCCGGGACACGCTCTGGACCAGGGTAAGTAGATGATGGAGCTGGGGGGGGGGGGCACCACGGACAGTGCCCGGATCAGACAGCCCCCCCGCCACGTGGCCCCCACTGACCTCCCCTCGGGTCCCCTCGTTATTGGTTCTTCCCGCTGATCACAGTGCCCCATTACCCCCGGCAGTGTTATAGTAACACAGACTCCCCCTGACCTCACTGTCTGCCCCCCTCCCCTCCCCTCCCCGTGACAATAGCCCCACTGGGGGCTTTATACTTATACCCGTTATTAGTGCTCCTCATTCATTTATAATTTTGGGACAGTTGCACATTAGGGGACAAACAGAATCACGTGGTGCCCACAGAGGTCCAGAGTGCTCCAAATATTACACATAGCTCACTGCGAGGAGCTCTGCTACACAGAACAATGAGGGTGGGAGCTTATACACATGTAATCTGACTGCTCAGTGCAGTCACTGTGAGGAGCTCTGCTACACAGAACAATGAGGGTGGGATCTTATACACATGTAATCACTGACTGCTCAGTGCAGTCACTGCGAGGAGCTCTGCTACACAGAACAATGAGGGTGGGATCTTATACACATGTAATCTGACTGCTCAGTGCAGTCACTGCGAGGAGCTCTGCTACACAGAACAATGAGGGTGGGATCTTATACACATGTAATCTGACTGCTCAGTGCAGTCACTGTGAGGAGCTCTGCTACACAGAACAATGAGGGTGGGATCTTATACACATGTAATCTGACTGCTCAGTGCAGTCACTGTGAGGAGCTCTGCTACACAGGACAATGAGGGTGGGATCCTATACACATGTAATCACTGACTGCTCAGTGCAGTCACTGTGAGGAGCTCTGCTACACAGAACAATGAGGGTGGGATCCTATACACATGTAATCACTGACTGCTCAGTGCAGTCACTGTGAGGAGCCCTGCTACACAGAACAATGAAGAATGGAATGTAACACACAGACATAATAATGATCTGCTCCTTATAAGTCACTACGAGGAGCTCTGAGGCTGAAAGGGATAAAGAGAAGACTGTTATACACCCATATTCCATCACCACGTACCCTCTCCTAATGTCACTGTAAGGAGCTCTGTTGCACAATATAACGTCATACACACAGACATAATCACCGGTCCGCTCATACAGACACTGTGAGGAGCTCTGCCACACAAAGTGAAGTGTGAAATGTCATACACACAGATATGATCACCAAGCACCACATCCTAATCCCGTGCTGGGTAAGGTCATACACCCAGATTAGGAGAACACTGTAACACCCAGTGGTGCAGAAAGTGGAGGTAAATTATCTTTAATATGGTGACACCTTAACTCCACATTCTATAGAAAATCCCCCTCATGTCACCTCCAGTTTATAACCAGAAACTGGGGGTATTTGTATAGAATACGGAGTTAATTTATTACCATTTTACAATGTGTCTGTATAAGGTGGTGTGAGGTGTTGTGTGCCTCGTGCCTCGTGCTCCGAATACAATTTGTTACTGAATAAACATCGTCTTCTGGTGTCAGCTCAGATACACGCTGCACACTATGGGCTACTGTGTGGTTTCATGGTCCGTCACCCATCTCCCTAATGAAGCCTGAGAGCCCTGAGTGCCAATATCTCCAAACATAGACTCCAAGCTGGGCAAACGTACCCACCCTCTAATCCTTGGCACACACCAGCTGACCCCTCATTCAGCCCCAGCTCCAAATATCTGCTTCCCACATTGGGACAGGTGTAGATTTGGGGGGTGCTCAGAGATTTTACTGATCCACATTTTAATTATTTGAGCATTTTAGGTTTTTTTTGGACGACTTAAGACCTTAGCATCTGTTTTATTGTTTTGTGATTGTACTTTAAAAAATATATATAGTTTAATTCCATATTCCAACTTGTTAACAGACTGAATCTGCGCTTAGTGCACCAATAGCAGGTCCCTAATGTGATCTTACACCCTCTCATCCCAGCTGGTATTGGCTGCGGAGATACAGAACTAATACATTATAGTTTATGTGACTCGTTGAGATTAAACGAATCCCTGATATACGGATCAGTCACATATCAGATTCTTTCTTTTTGCAAATGTGCTGCGTTCATAATGGTTCTAATTCAGCCACTTATTTAAAAGACTGAACTATATTAATTGATCTGTGCACAGGAATTAACAGATAGGGAGATATAATAATAATTATAAACCAGCAATCTCTATCCAGTCCATGCCTACAGTACATATATGCTACAGTCATACAGTTTTTTTCCATGTGATGCAAGTCCCTATGTTTCTCATGTTCCCTGCACCCGCACACTATAGATAAACAGGTGTGTGTGTATTTATAGCATGTTAGATCATCGTAGGGCCACTCTGGAATCTGATACAGATATCTTGTGGGACGCTGCTTGCGTCGGCAGGACAGTCTTTCCAGGGATTCTGTTTGGTCACTACCATGCATGAGATTTATATTATAGCACAGTGTTGACATAGCCCAGCGTAAATTCATCATGACAGATCATTCACAAATGCAGGAGTGCAGATTTGGGGACGAAAACAGCTTTTATTTTTCTCTTTCCTTGAATTATCCGGAAGTTGTACATTGCATGTGGCCATATTTCTATGAAAGTCTGTCCCCCATCCTTTGATAAGTAAATTTGCAATGTCAATGTATCTCCTTTAAATGTTTAACCATCATACACGAAAAATGCACCAGCATTTGAGTTAGTGTTGAATTTTCCTTTGCTCTTATAAACAAATGACCGGTGGCTGGCGGGACCCAGGAACGTGGTTCTCATGATCAGTAAAAGTCAATACTATCGTTATCTCTGCAGGGTGACGGATCCGTGTGTACAGAATGAAAGGTGAGGAGACCCGGCAGAGGCGGAAGGAGGGTCGTGCCAAAAACGAGGAGCGTCCCAAGCAAAAAGCAAAGAGGAAAGGCAAACAGAATGAGAGCCGGTCCGTCAGCCGGGAGGTGGTGGAAGAAGAGCTCACGCTCGTTCCAGAGAGGCGCCCGCCGGAGAGGAAGCCAGAGAAGAAGCCCCCCATGCGCAGGGCAGGAGATGAGTCCTCTCTCGCCATCGCCATGCAGGTCTTGTTACCGTACCTGCTGGCAGGACTGGGCATGGTCATGGCCGGGATGGTACTAGACATGGTACAGGTAAGGAAAGCAAATAGAAATAAAACCCTTTCATGTGTTGTAGTAGAGGACAAACAGCTTTCTGTCTACTTCTGGTACCGTCAAAGTCGTTGCATAGTTACACTACACGCTGCCACATTTCTAAGAATGTCCATCCCAAGTCACTGACTAGCTTTAAAGAGTTGATTCTGATTCCAATACTGACTATTGGGAGGGTGGGATAATTACAAACGATAAATACAGAATAAAATGTAATGGGACATAATGCAGGAGCTGATATACAGAATCATTTAATTGGAAGAGAAAGAATACATTTGTTAAATAATTATAAAGACGCTGGTGCTATATGTTTCCCTTTCGTATTTGTCTAACGTAAACATTAAGGGACGAATCTATAAAAAAATATCCATGTTAGGACACCACCTAGTTTCTATGGTGGTGCAGTCGCCATTCAGTACAGATGCCATGGTTTTACTCCTCTTCCCCAAAATCCTTATATCCCCCACCCCCCCTCCCCACGCCTGCTGCTCTTCTGGCAGTCTTATCGAGGTATGATAACCTTCTCAATATAATAGCTTGGGGTCGTGGTCTAATGTGAGCGATGTAATTGGGGGTGGAGTATCACGTAATTAGGGGGCGTGGCCAGATCTTTAAAGGACTGAGGAGGGCAAGAAAAGGAGAAACTGGACCAAATCTCTGAGTTTGATCATAGGCTGCATTGAATGACAACATAAACTATGTCTAACATATATATTCCCCTGTGTTCTGCACTGAATGTTTTGGAGGTTACTGTCCCTTTAAAAACGTTTGAACCAAATGTTAGGTATCCTTTAACACTATTTGGCACTGTGATCGGGTCACTATGGCCCCAGCCATCAGAGAAAGACACAGGACAGTCTGTGCTCATGCCAGAGACTTGTCAGCTTATCCGGATAACATGAAAATGAAACATTAACCATAGACTTCACTAGGACAGTGCCCCTAGTGGTTATATGTCTATATTATGATAGTTTTCTTAGCTACACTATATGGACAAAAAGTATTTGGCCAGACCTGTTAATTATTGAATTGAGGTGTTTCAATCAGACCAGTTGCCAGAGGTGTATAACATCCAGCATCTAGCTGTGCAGTCTCCATTTGCAAACATTTGTGATACAAAATGGGTCGTTCTGAAGAGATCAGTGACTTCTAGCGTGGTACGGTGATATGATGCGTGGTACGGTGATAGGATGCGTGGTACGGTGATAGGATGCGTGGTACGGTGATAGGATGCGTGGTACGGTGATAGGATGCGTGGTACGGTGATAGGATGCGTGGTACGGTGATATGATGCGTGGTACGGTGATAGGATGCGTGGTACGGTGATAGGATGCGTGGTACTGTGATAGGATGCGTGGTACGGTGATAGGATGCGTGGTACGGTGATAGGATGCGTGGTACTGTGATAGGATGCGTGGTACTGTGATAGGATGCGTGGTACTGTGATAGGATGCGTGGTACGGTGATAGGATGCGTGGTACTGTGATAGGATGCGTGGTACTGTGATAGGATGCGTGGTACTGTGATAGGATGCGTGGTACTGTGATAGGATGCGTGGTACTGTGATAGGATGCGTGGTACGGTGATAGATGCCACCTTTGAGACGGTTCGTGAAATTTCATCCCTGGTGGATATTCCACGGTCAACTGTAAGTGATATTATTAGAAAGTGGAAGCGTTTAGGAACAACAGCAACTCAGCCACGAAGCAGAAGACCATGTAAAATCACAGAGCGGGGTCACTGACTGCTAAGACACATGGTGCGTGAATGTCGCCAACGCTCTGCTGAGTCCATAGCTGAAGAGTTCCGAACTTCCACTGGTATTAATGTAAGCACAAAAACTGTGCGGCGGGAGCTTAATGGAATGGGTTACCATGGCCGAGCAGCTGCATGCAGCCTCACATCACCAAGACCAATGCCAAGCGTCGGATGGAGTGGTGTAAAGCACACCGACACTGGACTGTGGAGTAGTGGAAACGTGTTCTGTGGAGTGACTAATAACTCTTCTCTGTTTGGCAGTCAGATGGGTTTGGCGGATGCCGGGAGAACGTTACCTGTCTGACTGCATTATGCCAACTGTGAAGTTTGATGGAGAAAGGATAATGGTATGGGGCTGTTTTCAGGGTTTGGGCTATAGGGTTATGGTAATCCTAATTCTTCAGCATACCAAGTCCTTTTGGACCATGCTGTGCTTCCAACTTTGTGTAAACAGTTTGGGGAAGGCCCTTTTTTATTCCAACATGACTGTGCCCAAGTGCACACAGCAAGGACTACAAAGACATGGTTTTATGAGCTCAGTATGGAAGAACTTGACCGGCCCACACAGAGCCCTGACCTCAACCCCATCGACCACCATTGGGATGACCTGGAACGGAGATTGCGAGCCAGGCCTTCTCGTCCAACATCAGTGCCTGACCTCATAAATGCTCTACAGAATGACTGGGCACAAATTCCCACAGAAACACCCCAACATCGTGTGGAAGCCTTCCAAGAAGAGTGGAAGCTGTTATCTCAGCAAGCGAGGGACCAACTCCATATTAAAGTATATGTATTTGTATATAATGTCATTACAGTCCCTGTTGGTGTAATGGTCAAGCGTCCGAATACTTTTATCCATATAGTGTATATAAATGATATGATTTAGGACACAATCCAGTGAAGGACACTGCAGGGCAGCTTGTGTTACCCGACGACCACTGTACTTCACTGACGCAGGTTTCCATCTTTATTTTCATGTCAGTAGACACAAGATCCCGAGAGGTCAGATGGGTCAGATTAATTATTTACCTCAGGAATTGTCACCGCCTGGCCTCAAGTCAGTCAAGTTTGGAGGCCTAAAAAATGATTAATTAACCAACTGGAAGGTGCCCCAACTTTTGCACATGCCAAAAAAAATAAAAATCTGTTAAATTTAGCAAATAAATAGTAACTGTACAGTACAGTGTGCAGAAACAAGTCATGTTTAGGTTTGTACCCTGCGGAGTTGTGTTGCCTCCTTTTCACATAGAGCCTGATTTATGTTCGGATGTAGACTGATGAACTTGCCTGCAAGTCATGTCCGCAAAATGACATTTACAGCTGCCTACGACGTCAGCGGTGGAACGAGGAGGAAAGGGGCTGGTTGGCGTAGGCAATGTACAGCAGGGGCAATCCGATGCGGAGGTTTCAAGCCTCTGAACATGAATGGGGCTCATAGAGATTGGGAAACATGCAGTGTGACCTGGGGATGCGCAAACGTTCACAGTAATAAAATACATTATTTAACAATAATTATTATCACTAAGGGCTCGTTCACATATATTTGATGCACTTTTCAGTCACTAAGTAATGCCTGACATCTGTATTAAGGATGAATGATTTATATGGCATAGTTGCCAACCTTTAACAATTGGCCTCCGGGAGTCTCGGTGTAGAGGTGTGCGTGAGGGGGCGAAGCTCAGCGAATCGTGTCATTTTGGCCCCTGCCCCTGTGATGTAATGACGTCATTTTAGCACGGGGGGGGGGCGGGCCAAAATGATGCGATTCCTGGAGAATGGCATCATGGAGGCTTCAAATCTACCTAGGAAGTGAAGTGAGATATAATATCTGTTCTACATATTACCTTTGTTATAAACTACAGATGGCTTGGGGCAAAAACTAATCTAAAACTGTGTCGTGTAATAATATGATACTAATGTTTTTTTAAAGATTTTGTTCAATATGTCTACAAACCTTTTTACATGTAGTAAGAGAGACATAATTATCCTTTATATCCTCCTGCACGGTGTCTCCCCTACGCCCCAGTGCTTCAGATCTATCTATTTTTCAAGGTTTTTTTTATTTAATAACTATAATCTTTTGCTAGAAATCTTTTGCTCTAAAAGGAACCTGGTTAAAATGGTGACTGGTGAACAGCGAGGAACTGGGATCCATTAAACATGCGTCTGATTATTGATTAAAGCTGTGATTATTTACCGCAAGGCTGAGTGATAGATTTATTGTTATATTATTTAATCATTTGGTTTTAGCACTTGTGATAATGGTTTTGTTTCTTCCTGATTAGCTAATTAACAGATACATACACCGATCAGCCGCATCATTAAGACAAGTGATGTGAATATCATTGATTATCTCGTTACAACGGCACCTGTCAAGGGGTGGGATATATTAGGCAGCAAGTGAACAGTCAGTTCTTGAAGTTGATGTGTTGGAAGCAGGAACAATGGACAAGTGTAAGGATCTGAGCGACTTTGACAAGGGGCAAATTGCGATGACTAGACAACTGGGTCTGAGCATCTCCAAACGGCAGGTTGTGTGGGGTGTTCCCAGTATGCAGTGGTTAGTACCTACCAAAAGTGGTCCAAGGAAAGACAACCTGTGAACCGGCAACAGGGTCATGGGAGTCGAAGGCTCATTGATCATGTCTGGACCAATCCCACAGAAGAGCTACTGTAGCACAAATTGCTGAAAAAGTTAATGCTGGTTATGATAGAAAGGTGTCAGAACACACAGTGCATCGCAGCTTATGGGGCTACGTAGTGTGATGCTCTGGGCAATGTTCTGCTGGGAAACTTTGGGTCCTGGCATTCATGTGGATATTTGACACGTACCACCTAGCTAAACATTGTTGCAGACCAAGTACATCCCTTAATGGCTGTCACACATTGGGGTCTTAGCCGCATTTACCACATCCGCCGCTGTCATATCACAGCTATCGGGGCCCCTCCTGGTCCCTGTCCATTACATCTCCGTTTGTAAACAAACACATACTGTTTGTTCTGCTGCATGGGTGCGGCCATCTTGTTTGCAGTCAGGTGATCATTCCAGACCAACCAGATTCAGCAGCTGTGATCACATGAACTGTGCAGCCAATAGTTGTTGGGGACACCCTATTTAAACCTGCTGCAGAGATCTGTTCATTGCCAGAACAACACACTTCTCTCCTGAGGATAGTGCTTGGCTCCAGGTTCCAGTTGCTCCTGATTCCCTGTGTTTACAAAGTGATCCTCTACATCAGTGTTGGCTAACCTGTGACACTCCAGGTGTTGTGAAACTACAGTTTCACAACACCTGGAGTGTCACAGGTTAGCCAGCACTGCTCTACATCCTGCTCTACCAGCTACATATCTAATGAGCATATCTTCTACCAAGCACCCTGCATTATCCGGAGTCATCATTCTGCAAGTACTTTGCACTTTCAAGCTGCTCATCCTCCTGCAATATTCTACATTCAGCAAGAGAGCTCACCTCAGTAAGAACTTAGTACCATCCTGTATCTATTCTGCAGTACCAGTGGCTTTACCAGTATCACCTGTTCTGTTGCTACGGCTGGTTCTGAGTCTCTAGAGCTTATTTCCAGTTTCGTCTATCTGTGTGTGGGTTCCAGGTCTGTGGCTGCCACGCAGTCCTGAGTTCGCCCTTCTGTGTCACGGTTCTGAGTTTCTAGTCCCTGTCTTCAGTTCCAGTTCACTCTGTTCTGCGTTTCCGTGTATTTTCTATCTGAGTTCTTATTAGTGGGTTCCAGTCCCGTGTGCCTGGCCGCAGGAGCTAGGATTGAATTCCCATGAAAAGCTCCAGTCAGGTATAACATCGGATTCCAGTCCAGTACTCGGGAACATACTCCGGTCCTTACTCCTATACTGCTTGTGCTACTCTGAGGACTCTACATATATGAAAAGAACTACACTCTCAATTGCCTTCATGAGATTCTTATATAGAATATGAATGAATTGAGAGATGTGTACTAAATGACCTATACTATGGTTGTTAGTGGGTATCTAAAATAAATATTTATTGAACAAGTAGATAATAGGATACTAATAAACATAAATAAGAGGTGGGACAATAAAAGTAATCTCAGTGGCTAAAAAAGAGGGTAAAAAGCGATAAAAACAAGGCCAAATGGTCAAACATAGCCTAATGAAATTGTAATAGACCCAAGTGTTAACTGATCGATCTATACAGACCAACAGTACAACTAAATATGTATCCAAATTTTGCACCAAGTACCTGAATGTTCTCTCATTCGAAACCAGCCCCTGTATTCACAGGTATCGGAGTCAATGTGGTATTGACTTTAGGAATCGCAGTTTTAAGATCACTCGTTGTTATGACTGCGGCAGTCTTGAAAACGACTTTCAGTGTCTAAATAGAGTTTTAATGGGTCTAAATTAAAAAGTGTTAATTATACATTACCTACATCTTTTCTGAACTTACAACATAGAATTTATTAAGGATAAGGACCCCACGGCCCATCTAATCTGCCTCTTTCTATGCCACCAAGCATCCAACTGGCTTTCCCTGTTATTTCTGCATTGTCTGACAGTCTTTAAGTCACCTGAAATAGTGAAGTCCGAGCCATGGAGGCCTCCACCTCACAACTTACAGAACTTAAAGGATCTGCTGGTAACGTCTTGGTGCCAGATACCACAGGACACCTTCAGAGGTCTTCTAGAGTCCATGCCTCCACGGGTCAGAGCTGTGTTGATAGCACAAGGGGGACCTACACAATACTAAGCAGGTGGTTTTAATGTTGTGGCTGATTGGTGTATAGTTTAGAGATATGTCAGTCATATATTCCTTCCTTCCAACATGTGTGTTGCCCCTGGCTCTACGTGTGATTGACACGACGTAATCGCACTCACAAACCCGTATAACACATCTCTGGGAGTCGTTTTTCCGGTTCTGCGCTATAACTTCACCTTTCACTGAAAAACTATGTGTAAAGCAATGTATATGTGCCTGGGGATCTGTTATAGAGGGAGAGGGAGAACAGTCGGCCTAAACCAATATACACACATATATCCCCTGAAATAAGGATGTTTATATTCATTTCCGTGGGAGAGTTTGCAAATGTTCACAAATTGTATAATCCTCCGTTAGTGTAGAATTACACTTATAGAAGCTGAAATAAGATGTGCAAAACGTAACACTTTCTAATTTAAAACTGCAGCAGCCCTATCACAGCAAACCGGCTCCAACTCACACAATATCGATATACAGAGAAAAGATGCCGGGGCGGACCTAGAATTTTATTTAGGGGGGGTGATTTTTTTCCCAATAGGAGCATGGGGCTTCCAGCGACAGTTAACTGTACTGATGTTCCCGACGGATGACAGACAGACAGATAATGCAGCTCAGCTGCGCTGATTGTCTTACAACACAGTCAGAGCAGCCGGACAGGATTCTCTGCCTGTCTGTCATCCGTTGGGAACATCAGTATAATGAGCTGCCACTGGTGCTAGGGGGGACGATCGCGCCCCCCCTTCGCCCCCTGGATCCGCCACTGAAAAGATGGTAGATTCTTAGGCGCTATAGAGTAAATCAATAAGCTTTAGACAATATCACATTTGATTGCATTAACGCCGTGTAAACACTCGGGGGAATTCAATTGGCCGCGTTACTGCAGAAAGAAACGCGATATTACATTAATAGTGCGCGTAATTACCATTAATACGGTAAATTCAACTCTGGCTTTTTGCTCGCAGCTCAGAAAGCATGGTTAAAATTACCGTATTAACGGTAGTACATTTATCGCGACGCTATTCTGGGCGGAATTGAATTTCCCCCCTGAGAGATTCCACTGAAACCCAATCCAGACAAAATAGGATATAGCAAAAATAAATGAAAACATCCGTGAAGTCAGCGTAAAAGTCCTTCAACGAAATTCTGGGATTGACAAAGTTCTTGCAGCAATGTCTCTGTATCTTCAGGAGGTTACGGGAATAATCTTCAATATCTCACCCAAAAAACAATCAGAGCTTGTTGGTGACGCATGGATGTAAGTATACAGTGTGTAAACAATCACTTGTAATTTCGCTGATTGTTTTTGGGTGAGACATTGAAGCTTATTCCCATAACCTGAAGATACAGAGATATTGCTGCAAGAACATTGATAATCCCTGAATTCCGTTGAAGGATTAATACGTTGACTTCGTGCCTTTTGTTATATCATATTTTGTATTGATTGTTTAAACGGGGATAATACGATCAAATGTGATATTGTCTAGTTGACTTACTCTATGTGACAAGCTATAGCGCCTAACAATCTACCATCCTTTTTCTGTGTATGAAATAGGACGTGAGAATCAAGACTGTGGGTGCGAATAGAGATTTATGTTGGCACTTTGACTTTCGTGACCTGGGGGTGATGAGTGATTGGGGAGGCACTTGCCTACCGTTACGGCAAATGGGTTTGGTCGTTGAGGAGCTGGCACTTTTTTTTTTTACAATAGATGAAATGGTGAAAACACATAACATAAGACATAGTATGGCTGTGGGGTCTTCCTCCAAAATACAGATGCAACTGCCTAAATTCACGAAAAACAGATACCGTGACTTTTATATATAGCCAAATTCACAGACAAATGTGTCAGTAGCTCCTAATTTAACATGGAAATGTAGATATAATTATGTTACATCAACCCTCTGGCTGATCTAAGTTACATTTTGAGGCTGATTGAGAGTTAGGTGCAAATTTTGCACCAAGTACCTGAATGTTCTCTCATTCTAAACCAGCCCCTGTACTCACGGGGATCGAGTCAATCTGGTATTGACTTTAGGAATCGCAGTTTTAAGATCACTCGTTGTTTTGACTGCGGCGGTCTTGAAAACGACTTTCAGGGCCAGATTTACTAAGCTGCGGGGTTGAAAAAGTGGGGATGTTGCCTATAGCAACCAATCAGATTCTAGCTGTCATTTTGTAGAATGTACTAAGTAAATGAAAGCTAGAATCTGATTGGTTTCTATAGGCAACTTCCCCACTTTTTCAAACCCACAGCTTAGTAAATCTGGCCCTCGGTGTCTAAATAGTTTTAATGGGTCTACATTAACTACATCTTTTCTGAACTTACAACATAGAATTTAATGGGAGATAAGAACCCCACAGCCAATTTAATCTGCCTCTTTATATGCAACCAAGCATCCAACTGGCCTTTCCTATTACATATACATTGTCTGCCAATCTTTAAGTCACCTGAAATAGTGAATCCAAGACCCCTCTTCTCCTAAAAGCATTAGTTGCTATTTTTGCATATTTTTGACGATTCCTCTAATCTACCTTGAAAATCAATAATTTTATTCACCCCCCGGTTATTATCGTCCATTTCTATATTGCCACCATATTGTGCAGCGCTGTACAGAGAATATTTATCATTCGCACCTGTCCCTGCCCCATTGGAGCTTACAATCTAAATTCCCTACCACACACATAGTATTATACCAAGGTTCATTTAAGTCAGCAGCCAATTAAACTATCATGTATGTCTTTGGGGTGTGGGAAGAAAACTCACCACAAACACGGGGAGGACATACAAACTCTACACAGATAGGGCCAAGGTCGGGAATCGAACTCATGATCCCAGTGCTGTGAGGCAGCAATACTAACCACTTTGCCACTGTGCTGCTACAGAGTCCCTGCCTTATTACATATCTTTGTGTCCTCTGCAAAGATACTTTCACTTCAATACCAGTAGTAATGTCACCAATTTAGAGATATTGAAGAGGGGTGGTCTATGTACAGAGTCTAGAGGTTCTCCAATGGTCTCCTCTCTCTCCGGAATACATACTGTTTACTGCAAGTCTCTGTCGCCTTCAACCAATATCGTATCCACTCAACCACTTGTGAATCCACTCTCAACATTCCAATGAATTTATCAATGTACAATGTATTTACTCTCCGTTCAGCTACCTCAGAGAAACTCTGGAAACCAGAACCTTTATCTAGATACTGATAAACTAGACATAGAGGAAGGTGATGACGGCTGATTAGAATCTCCGGCTTGTGGAGATACCGAGCTCCTGATACTACCTTCAGACGTCTCCTTCTCGGCACAGAGCGAGTGAGGATTACTCCTCTCTCAATATTATATCTTATTCTCTGAACAGCGCAGTTTATTCTGAGGAACTGAAGGTGGAAGCTGTGCTGACATCCTGCTGATAGGAGGACAGAGGCGTGGGGCTGATTAGTACGTGACGGGATTCCAGACCTGCTTGTAGGGAGATATGGGGCTTCTGTATAGGTCTGTCTGACTACACAAGTACATTATCAGCTATGACACATTGGTAAAGTTATTGTACCCTGAGGCCCTTACTTAGATCTGGTCAATCTTGTTTTTGGCAGTTTTTAAGTGCTATATTGTAGAAGGAAACATCTCGGTAACCCTCTGTCTTGTTTCATCTGTTGGTGGTTGAGGTTCAGTCGGGTCCACAGAAAAGACTCGATCTTCATATTGCTTTCCTCGTATGGGTCCACACTCTTCAGGAAATCTGTGTCAACCCCACCGGAATGGTTTATAGAAGCGGTTCACAGAGAGTCCCAACGATGACCCGGCGATGAAGAACCGCAACGTTGAGTATCGACCCTTTGGACTGTGTGCGATTTGCAGGTCGTTCGATTCCGCTCTGGACCTGGTGATTATGAGTTGAGAGACATGGTGGTCACTCAGTTGGAATTGGAATTCTGCTTTCATGGAGGGAAGCTGAGAGGCTTCAAATGCAAACTTTCAAGGTCGCCCCATGGGTTTCTCCCGGAGACGGTCTTCTCCATTGCTGCCCAAGTGATTTTGCCCTTCCTGATGTCCGGGATGGGCATGGTAGCATCTGGATTGCTGATGGACATAATTCAGGTTTGTATTGCAGAGCGGATCAGTAGCCGCTGAGATTTCTACAGCCCACCTCGTCGTAATCTATTGCACATCATCCGGGTGCTGTTATTCAGTAACTAGGACCTTCCATCCCTTTATAGACATTCTGGATTGTACTGAAATGACCCAGTTTTATTGTATTTTAAGGTATTTATTAGGGCAATAGTTTTTGATTGAAAAAGTATCTTTATTTGCATAAAGGCACAAAAAACACACAATACATTACATTCAAGCGTATGCAGTACACCGTGAAACGTAATCATTCATTTTAGTACAATACAAGGCATAAAGTACAAGATATTATATCCTAGTACTGCACTAACCATGCAAACTGAAACGAAATAACATATTCAAAAAGCAATGGAATGGATGTGAGGGGACAGTCAAAAGCCCAGAGCTTTATTGAGGACAGACACAAAATTAGGGAAGGGTGCGTAAATTAATTATTTGTCAGGGCAGTCGTTACCCTACTTTATAGCATGTTATAATTGTTATTCATTATTACAACAGAAAAATTTCATTAGGGATATTGTACGTTCATTACACACTACTAGCAGTATAACACACACACGTTTAACTACCTCCTGGAGAACGGAAGACACAGAAAAACTTATAAGGAAAAGTTTAGTAAGATTGTTGCTTTGCCCCAATACAATCATGTAGAAAAGAAACCTATATAATTGTAATTGTGTCCTTGTCGTTTACACAGCTCGGTCTGCGCACTAGTGTGAACGTTTGTAGGATTATTGTGCATAGCTGA
The DNA here is from genome assembly GCF_038048845.1 of Mixophyes fleayi. Lineage (NCBI taxonomy): Eukaryota > Metazoa > Chordata > Amphibia > Anura > Limnodynastidae > Mixophyes > Mixophyes fleayi. The sequence continues at coordinate 134,406,892 of NC_134409.1, forward strand.
GCGCTCCAGCGTGCCAGCGATCGTTGTGCCAATCCGTACACGCTTGACTAGATGCTTCCTAAGTGCTGGAAACATTTCTTATATTCTGTCCAAGTGCAAAAATGAGATTTTGTGTTACGTTGGTAGATAATAAACTGAGCTTCAAGAGGGGAAGTTTGTGGGTTTAGCTCTCTGATTGTAGCGAGAGAAATGTAAAAATAGTAATTAATTAGGGGGAAGGTTCGTAAGTGACGCTGGGCCGGGATTAGAAGTGACAATTTTTCCGTTATTAGAATAATCATCGGGGACTGTGATCCTTCAGATGATCTCAGAAAGCGGATGCGCAGTCGAACAGGCGCGTGAGCGCAAAATTAGGTGCACACAATGTAGCTTAAATAGAACGTGTAAATGGTTGATCTTTGTACGTTGCTGGGGGTCTATCTGCTGGAGGAATACTTGATCAGTTATACCAAGCTATTCAGATTGGCAGTAACTACAAGTCCCAGCATGTTCTGTCTGCCTCTGTTACTGCCCCTAGTGGGCAAACTGTTATGGACAATGGTAACATCTACTTATTTCACCAAGGCATGATGGGAAATATCATCAACATTTATTTATATAGCGCCAGAAAATTTCATAGCGCTGTACAATTGGGAACAAACATTAATAAGACAATACTGGATAATACATACAGACAGAGAGGTAAGAGAACCCTGCTCACAAGCTTACAATCTATGGGACAATGGGAGTTTGAAACACAAGGGCACGTGCTACATCATATTGCACATTGGACCAGCTGGAATGCAAAGGTAAAAGTATTGAGTGGGCTGTGTGATCAGTCACACAGCAATGTTGGTCAGAGGGTTGTTGTCTTGTGTTAGCAGTGTAGAGGGTGGTAATAGGGTAACCTAGGGAGATTAAGATGCTGGTTAAGGAATATTATAAGCTTGCCTGAAGAGGTGGGTTTTCTTAGAACGCTTGAAGGTTTGATGACTAGAGAAAAGTCTTACTGTGCGAGGGAGAGAATTCCACAAAGTGGGTGCAGCCTGAAAAAAATCCTGTAACCGGGAATGGGAGGATGTGATGAGAGTGGAGGAGAGACGTAGATCTTGTGCAGAACGGAGGTGTCGAGTTGGGAGATATTTTGAGACAAGTGAGGAGATGTATGTCGGTGCAGTTTTGTTGATGGCCTTGTATGTTAGTAGAAGAACTTTATATTGGATTCGTTGAAATACAGGCAACCAATGTAGAGACTGACAGAGTGGCTCAGCAGAGGAAGAATGGTTTGCAAGGAAATCTAGCCGCTGCGTGCAAAATAGATTGTAGGGGTTCAAGTCTGACTTTGGGAAGACCAGTAAGGAGGGAATTGCAATAGTCGATGCGGGAGATGATGAGTGCATGAATTAATGTTTTTGCAGTGTCTTGTGTGAGATATGTGCGGATTCTGGAAATGTTCTTTAGGTGTATGTAACATGATTTAGATATAGAGTCGATGTGCGGAATAAATGATAGTTGTGAGTCAAGGATTACACCTAGACAACGAGCTTGCAGGGTGGGATTTATGGTCATGTTGTCAACAGAAATAGAAGTGTCAGGCAGGAAGCTTCTGTTTTTGGGTGGAAATATTACTAATTCAGTTTTTGAAAGTTTGAGTTCCTATCACTTTACGCAGCAGACAGATCTGTGCTGCAACTTCACTTTGTTTTAGAAGAACTTGCTGTTTTTGGGGCAGGTTCAGTTTGGCGCGAGGTGACGCCATGTGTGTCCAGGAACAGTCCGCAGAGACACATCGCAGCAGAGTTTTAAAGGCAATTTCCGCTCAATTTTCCATAGATGTGAGCAGAGAAACGAGCGGAGATTTCTTACCATAACAGCCAGCGATACGCACATCGCGGCCATGTTTAGCGCCTCCTCTCGCGCAGAATCGACTCTGCCCCTTAGTGTGACGTTTTTCATGTCAGTGATTTCAATCTTCTGATCTTTACTAACAAAGAGACTGAGAATGAAGCTGAAAGATGACGACACGTCGCTTGTCTGCCGACCTCCGTGGAGGTTACACGTGTTGTATGTGGCGGGAGATTCCTCATCCTTGTTCCCTCTGTCTTTATCCCCCAGCACTGGGATGTCTTCAAAACCATCACAGAGATCTTTATTCTGGTTCCGGCTCTGGTGGGTCTCAAAGGCAACTTGGAAATGACATTGGCTTCTCGGCTCTCTACTGCGGTAAGTCCTTACGTATGTGACAGTGTGTCTGTCTATCCATCCGTCCGTATATCCATTCATCTGTCTGACTATCCATCTATCCCTCCATTCCTCTGTTAGTCCAACTTTCCTACGTCTGCCCGTCTGTCTGTCCATCCTTCCATCCATCCATTCATGTGTCTGTCTGTCTGTCTGTCCATCCTTCCATCCATCCATTCATGTGTCTGTCTGTCTGTCTGTCCATCCTTCCATCCATCCATTCATGTGTCTGTCTGTCCATCCTTCCATCCATCCATTCATGTGTCTGTCTGTCTGTCCATCCTTCCATCCATCCATTCATCTGTCTGTCCATCCTTCAATCCATCCATTCATCTGTCTGTCCGTCCATTCATCTGTCTGTCTGTCCATCCTTCCATCCATCCATTCATCTGTCTGTCCGTCCATCCTTCCATCCATTCATCTGTCTGTCCGTCCATCCTTCCATCCATCCATTCATCTGTCCGTCCATCCTTCAATCCATCCATTCATCTGTCTGCCCGTCCATCCTTCCATCCATCCATTCATCTGTCTGTCCGTCCATCCTTCCATCCATCCATTCATCTGTCCGTCCATCCTTCAATCCATCAATTCATCTGTCTGTCTGTCCATCCTTCCATCCATCCATTCATCTGTCTGTCCGTCCATCCTTCCATCCATCCATTCATCTGTCTGTCCGTCCATCCATCCATTCATCTGTCCGTCCATCCTTCAATACATCCATTCATCTGTCTGTCCGTCCATCCTTCAATCCATCCATTCATCTGTCTGTCTGTCCATCTTTCCATCCATCCATTCATCTGTCTGTCCGTCCATCCTTCCATCCATCTGTCTGTCCGTCCATCCTTCCATCCATCCATTCATCTGTCCGTCCATCCTTCAATCCATCCATTCATCTGTCTGTCTGTCCATCCTTCCATCCATCCATTCATCTGTCTGTCCGTTCATCCTTCCATCCATCCATTCATCTGTCTGTCTGTCCATCCTTCCATCCATCCATTCATCTGTCCGTCCATCCTTCAATCCATCCATTCATCTGTCTGTCCGTCCATCCTTCCATCCATCCATTCATCTGTCTGTCTGTCCATCCTTCCATCCATTCATCTGTCTGTCTGTCCATCCTTCAATCCATCCATTCATCTGTCTGTCTGTCCATCCTTCCATCCAACCATTCATTCATCTGTCTGTCCATCGTCCATTCATCTGTCTGTTTGTCCGTCCGTCCATCCATTCATTCATCTGTCTGTCCATCCATCCATCCATATATCTGTCTGTCTGTCCATCCATCCGTCCATCCATTCATTCATCTGTCTGTCCATCTGTCCATCCATTCATCTGTCTGTCCATCCGTCCATCCATCCATCCATTCATTCATCTGTCTGTCCATCCTTCCATCCATCCATTCATTCATCTATCTGTCTGTCCATCAGTCCGACCGTCCATCCATCCATCCATTCATCTGTCTGTCCATCCTTCCATCCATCCATTCCTCTGTTAGTCCACTCTTTCCTATGCCTGTCCGTCCATCCCTCCATCCATTCATCCATTATTGAAAGATCCTGACAAATACCGCACCTAGCCTTGGTTTCTGTGCCTCTCCTTATTGGAAGTAGGACCTCCATCACTGGGTAATATCTACACCCTTGTAGGTATTTCAGTATCTGATGTATGCTGTGGGGCAGAGATGCCCAAACCCAGTCCTCAAGAGCTGCCAACAGGTCATGTTCTCAGGATTTCTGCCTGCAGAAACAGGTGGGATTGTTACTGACTCAGAAAAATAGATTTAATCGCCTGTGTAAGATTAAAGAAATCCTGAAAACATGACCTGTTGGAAGCTCTTGAGGGCTGCGTTTAAGCACCTCTGCTGGAGGTTTATGTACGTAAGGTTCTGCTAGACCACAAATCCTTGAATTAAATGGTACAGATTTTGGCATGAAGGATTATAGTATCTCTAAATACAAAGGTGACTGTTAACCCCACATATGCCAAACTCAGAATATCTGTCATTCTAAGCTATGGAAATGTATAACCGTGTAGCAAGATCTATGACATACGTATGCCCTAATTTAAATAAGGACAAGGATGACATAAGCGAGGTATTGATGTCAGTACTTCTATAAGAGAACCGTCTTGTTTCCTCTCCCCAGAATCCTTCACTCTGTCTCTATTTACAGGCGAACACGGGTCAGATGGATGAGCCGGGCCAGAGGTGGAAGATGGCGGTCAGCAATCTGGCATTAATTCAGGTCAGTCTGTAACTGATATCTATGTCTATGTCGTCTTTATATCGCTAAAGCTTCCTTTAAAGTGCTCCTATACACAGTACAGGCAGCCATCTTGTGGATGGAATCAATTGGCATAAGAATGCCGCTCAGTAGCATCACTGGAACATGTGACAGGAAGTGATGTCACTGGTTCTTAGTGAACGGTTAGGCTGACATTTGGTCCTGCCCATAACAATGGTTGAAGTAGGACAGTGGGTGGGAACAGTTAAGGTGTTTCCTATGATTATATGTAGTAGCCGCATCGATGCTCCTTGTGCAGAACCGAAATGTCCTTTTACAGAATAAAATTATTGAACTGTGATAAAGGGGCATTTTTGGGGCTGTTCCTATCCTTGTGGAGGGGCACAGGGCATCTCAATTCTGTAGAAGGCTTCAGCTTTACACCAGCTTAGAGCTGCTGGTCATCAGGTCTGATCCTTTTAATCTGATCCATGTTACGCTTCCGTGTTGCGGAAAAATCGCATTTCCAGACCTACTCTATGCAATGTAATGTAACAGCCCCTGTGTCCCAGAATTAGTGTGAGACATAAACTGAGCAGCACTTTAGGTGAAAATGGGAAAGTTTATTAAATGAAAGTGGTGACAGTAATGTACTTTAATGTGGCGTTTACACTTTTGCTCAGTGCGCCTCTTCTGATTTTCCCACTTCTTCGCACACATAGGCTCAGTTCTAGGTGGGGTACAGTAAGGGGTTAGGAAGCGATGGTCATTATTAAAATTTTCCAACCAAAACGTAAAGTTATCGTTTATGTTTTACGTCCACTAGATGGCAACAGAGCTTATAGTAATGACCATTTGCCAATTACCGTATTCATTGTGAGATGTGAATTGCTGATTATCAGGATTATATCCAAATGGCCTCATAGTAACTCTTTGATTCACTGGGATGTGATCGAGGAATCTGTCACGTTTGATAAAACACCAGCATTGGTTTGGGATGACTGTATCTTACAGGCTTTCTGTGATGCTCTCGTATAATATACATCATACGACTGTTCCGTGTTGTTGCAGGTTCAGGCCACAGTGGTCGGACTCTTGGCGGCCGTTGCCGCTGTCATCTTGGGTGCTTTGTCTAAAGGATACGTGGACCTGGACCAAGCGGCTGTCCTCTGCGCCAGCAGTGTCACCACAGCGTTCGTGGCTGCCCTGTCGTTGGGTAGGTTCTGCCATCTCTCTCTGTGCCAACTACCAAGGGCTGCTTTCTATTCCTGTAGCTTCAGAATTAACACCTTACGTGGACTTTATGTAGATCTAAAAGGTCATTTATCCCAGTGGCTTACAACTCGTTTTATGTGTTAAGGATTGGACAGTGAATTGTCAGTTCAGAATAAGTCTGAATGGAAGGTAAGCGTTAGATACACTCTTTAGAAGAGTGTATCTAACACACTGTAGTAGCAGCTAGACAGCTACCATTTGGGTAAAAGCTAGATATAAAATAAAAGACATGTACTCGCCTTCAGCCAGCTTGTCAGAGTGCAACACTTGTGTGAAGATGCCTTTAATACGGGTAAAATGCAGAGAATATATTGAATACAACAGGAAACATCTACTGTGAGGAATAAAATACAGAGACGTTGAACATTCCCTGAGCGTTTGACAATGTTCTTGGGTATAAGGGAAGACTAAAAACCAATACATTGAATAAAAATACAACCATTGACCGGACACGGGATTTGATGTTGATTGCACTGAGGGGTTGGGAGCAGTGTGAGGGGTTCTTGCTGGTAAAGAAATAATCAAAATATTACTTTTCGCCTCCTTGGCACAGGTGTTAAGTAGCAGTGACCTTTATTTAGTGTCATGCTGCCACCCTGTGGAGCGCTGTGGTACTGCGATCCAGGAAAATGTTCTATAATGCTATGTAAGCTCAGGAACAGCCCTGGCACAGCTGGTATAACAAGGTCGCCGGATTCCCCCTTGTCGTCTTGTATTCAGAAGCTTATTTATTTGTCACAGCCGTCCTGTGTCACCCACTGAATAACGTGAGCTGGTAAATTAGCTTCGGAATACCGCCTTTCATTGGTCGGATAACCACAGGTGATCGGTGACCATGTGACCCCAGCCTTAGGCAGATACATAATGATTGTGATAGTATTTAATTTATGAGAACACATCGAGGGACATTCATTAAAACGCTGTAACCCCCAGCAACCAATCAGACGCTGTTATTTGTATAGTACAATTTACAAAATTGAAACTGACGTCTCATCGGTTGCTACTGGTAACAGCGTCTGCATATTTACCTGTGCTCCGGTTTTCATGCACCTCCCTGTTCTTTACTAAGGCGTTCATTGTATTCTTATTTGTTTAGTTTTGACGCTGTTCTATCTCTGTGTCCGTTAGGTCTGGTGATGATCGGGGTCATCATTGCATCTAGGAAACTAGGAATAAACCCGGACAATGTAGCTACTCCCATCGCTGCCAGCCTGGGGGATCTGATCACACTCTCCCTGCTCGCCGGAGTCAGCAGCACCTTGTACAGATACGTAGGTAAGGAATACGTCACGCGCTGTGCACCGTTACTTGTGTCAGGACTTATAGCGTGTCTGCACGTAGATAGGATTCATTACCTCCATAGTAGAGACTTACGCCCGTTTGGGTAGCGAATCTTTGCGCTTTTTTCGCACTGCGTATGTTCAGAGAGTGAATGAGCGCAACTGACACTTTTTGCCACCTTACACCAGAAGAGGTGTGGCGGGGGAGGTAATGGGGTGTAACGTGGGTAAGCGTTCCAGCAATTGTGTACAGATTCAGACCGGGGCGTAGACACAGATACGGCTGAAGAAGAAGCGGTTTTATTTGTGGGTGGTCACAGGTAGGTGTATGTAGCGGATGATGATGACGGACACCCGATCTAGTGAACCGCTTGTAATTAGAGGTTAGTGAATGAATCGTAGTTGCTTATTGAGACTTTAGTAGTCGCTCGTCCATAGACCAGAATTTGCTGAGCGCGTTGTAGCCAAGATTAATCGATGTCAGGAAGTTGTTCCTGCCGTATTAGCTGGGTTAGTCCAGTTTAAATGATGCTTCATAGTAATTGCAGTCGTACATATTCGCAAGCTATATACGTAAGTGCCTGAGGGTGCGTCTGTTGTCCCGCGGACGTCGTCCAGATCATTCACACCTGGCCGCATCTTCATCTCTGAATACGGCGTACGTACGTACGTACGTACGTACGTACGCGTACACTTGCAACTCTTTTAATAGCAAGATGCTCTAAAGCTTGTGGACCAGGCAAATTTAATTAGGTAGCAACATACATTTAATGACACAGTTCTACAAAATTCTCCTAATGGGATCTGACGCAGGTCAGATTATGCAGGTTTTGGTTGCTGTGAAGTCATTGGCCCTGCCCCTGTGTCTGCATCCACCAATCCACAGTTTGCATTCCTGCAGATCACGGCTGTCAAACTGTCCGTCACTGGAAGAGTTATAGGAAACAAAAATATGGCCGGAGTTTGCGGAACAATATGGCGGCTTTTGTGGATAAGCAGAGACCGCTGCAGTGCAAAAATTAGATTATATTTTGCGTAACAAGTTTGTTATTATGGTTATACGTAGAGCTTTACACTGCTGTACAGTATCTTAGTATAACATAAAGCTTTCTCTGTGTCTTCCTGTAGATATTCAGTATCTCTCCCCCTTGATCTGTGCCGTCTTCATCATCTTGATCCCGCTGTGGGTGGCTGTGGCTCAGCAGAGTCCGTCCATAGCCGAAGTTCTAAAGTCTGGGTGGCAACCGGTGATTGTGGCCATGTCAATCAGCAGGTAATCAGAATATACTGCCCGCGGTAGCGTTGTTACCCCAAAGCTTCCTCTCCTGTTGTGAGGGCATGCTGGGACCTGTAGTGACACAGCAGCTGTGGCGTATACGATGCAGTCTTCCTACCTGTCATGTGACACAAGTGGGTGGGGCCTGTCGATGATGGGTGGGGCCTGTTAATGTCCTTTATCTGTGACATTTACCATTTGTTTGTTTGACCATTCCTAGCATTGGCGGCCTGATCCTGGACAAGACAGTAACGGACCCCAAATTCGAGGGTATAGCAGTGTTCACGCCGGTTATCAATGGTGCGTTGTTTGTCTCTTCCTCTGTGTGTTCTGCCATAACTTCATACAATACTCACCTGCAGTTATTGTAGCTGTTACTGTATAACAATGTCATTTATATATTGCATTACAGTATATATTGATGCTATTTGTTGCTCAGGTGTCGCTGGGAACCTGGTCGCTATCCAGGCGAGCCGGATCTCCACGTACCTCCACTTCTGGAGCATGCCCAGGGTCTTACCGTACAAGATGAAGCAACATTGGCCCAGCCCATACGCCACGTTCTTCTCTTCCGGTACGGCGCTAAGCACTGATTGGACGGGGGGTTGCGGGGTCAGGAGGTGATTGGTTCTCAGACTTCTCTCTCATTCACAGGTGTTAATTCCAAATCGGCCAGAGTATTGCTGGTGCTGGTAGTGCCGGGGCACCTAGTCTTCCTCTACACCATCCACTTGTTACAAGGAGGTCACACCTCTCTCACCGCCTTGTTTATCACCTTCTATCTGATAGCGGCTCTTGTGCAGGTATCACAGGGGGGCTGGGAGGGCTGCAATGCATTATGGGACTGAGAGGTCATTTTACCAAACTGAGATTAGTCCAAACTTGTGCACCGTGAGACCTGATCACCAATTTGACCCATCAGATAATGATTATTTGTTGGATATACCATCACTAATGGCTGTAATGGTTTTACACTTCTCTACTCTTACCGTTCGGGGTGTCGGTTGTCAATGCTCCTCCCCTTTTCTTTAAGTGATTGAGAAGTTCAAAAGGGAGGGGCGTAGACAACCACTTGGCCTGAACAGGCGGAGTGGTGGGAGGAGAGAACAGAACGGGATGGGATTATTACAGCCATCGGAGACTTCGGCAGTTCCAGCGCTTGGCGCGTCCCTGGTACTTAGACTTTAGTTTTTTACCGTAACTCTTTGAACTCCACGCAGACCTTAATGTTTTCTTCTAGTTTGATACAGACATTACCCGTTACCCTGTATTGCGCCTCTGACTAACTCCGCTGTGTAATTTTTCCAGGTTAGCGTCTTGTTATACATTGCCGACCTCATTGTGCGGTTCATGTGGCGGAGAGGACTGGACCCAGATAACTTCTCCATCCCGTACCTGACCGCGCTGGGCGACCTGCTGGGGACCGGCTTCCTCGCCGTCTGTTTCCGGCTGGTCTGGCTACTCACAGGAACAGAGTCTGAGTTGGGCGACTGAGTGGATCGAGCTTTTATTTTTGATACCAAATGTGCACTTGAAAGGAGCGATACAAGAATAACGGTGTATGTCACCAGCGGTGTACACCAGCGGTTTACACCAAACAGACTTCTTTACACAATGTAAATGGATATAGGAATATTTATCAGCAGGCAGGAAAATCTCTGCAAAAAACACTGCAACGGATTTATATGGAAAAATATTATTTGTATTTAAATCTGATGCTATTTGTTTACAATAAAACTAATTGTACTGAACAAGTTCCATTGTGTCACTCTGGGAAGTCTGGTGTCACCCTGTGTATTCAGTTTAGGGGGGTTCTACCTACCATATATCTCCTGAATTGCCTGAAATCGACTGGATGGTGAATGTATCGAAACGCGTTAGGAGGGACTTGTAGTTTTTGTGTATTTCTTTCAGTATCACTGTTTAAATAAATTGTTTGAAGGTGTCATTTTTGCAAATGGATAATTTAATTAGTTAGTGTGCTAGCTACACTTAGAGGATAACTACTGTAAATGGATTTTTGGTTGAAGGTCTAAGAGTTAATTAAAAGATAAAGTTGTACTTACCATAAATATGCCGCCCGCTGGATCTGCCGTAATCTACACGGCTGTAACTATCCCACGCACAGTCTCTCTCCTGTGTCAGCGTTGGCGTCATTGGTAAAACCTGGCGGATCACGGTGGCCTAGTGGTTAGCACTTCTGCCTCACAGCACTGGGGTCATGAGTTCGATTCCCGACCATGGCCTTAGCTGTGTGGAGTTTGTATGTTCTCCCCGTGTTTGCATGGGTTTCCTCCGGGTGCTCCAGTTTCCTCTCACACTCCAAAAACATACTGGTAGGTTAATTGGCTGCTATTAAATTGTCCTTAGTCTCTCTCGGTCTGTGTGTGTGTGTATGTTAGGGGGATTTAGATTGTAAGCCCCAATGGGGCAGGGACTGATCTGAGTGAGTTCTCTGTACAGAGCTGCGGAATTAGTGGCGCTATATAAATAAATAGATGATGATGATGATCGACAAGTGGAGCAATCCAGTTTTCTATATTATCTCTGCCTAAAAGTAGGTTTTTTTTGTTATGGGTGGAGTACATCTTATGGGCAGTCACTACGGGTGTAATTAATTCTGTAAATCATATTTACAAATTCACATCATTTCCTGAATATAGGACTAGATGTAAATAATCACATTATTCAATATTCTTATTCAAAGTGTTTTATTAATTAATTTTAAACAAATGTTACACAAAAAAAACAAATAGCGATTAGACAAAGACAAGTCAGAGGGGGGGGGGGGGGGGGGATTCCATAGTCCAAAATAAAACGTCCCTTAATTTCAAGACTGTTAGGAAAAGACTCCTTGAGAAAACGAGGATATTAATATTCCATGACGACGGTAATAATGTAATGTGATGATTCTGTACGTAATGCAGAGCGACAAGATGATTCTAGTACTCAATAGTAACTGCCTTTGTCTTTAAATATTCATTCAACGCATCTTCACCTGAAATATAGGAGGAGAGACGGCCGGTCAGCTTTAAACAGTCTTGACCTACACAACCAGTTGGTGGCGTCAGTAGCATTAAAAGCGCAAGTCTCTAATTATACCAATCTAAATTATGTTTATAATATCAAATTATTCTATTATATGTAAAAAATACTATATATAATATATTTATAAACATTACTTAGTGCTTTAATCACCTTAGAATTTATTGTTAACAAAGAATAACATTCTCCAAGTGCATTTTAGAGGCAAGTTGTTCTATGTCCTGTTTGCAATAACCTGGCTAGTTGCCTGGTGACTATTTATGGCCGCTGGACCTGTTTTGGTGACTTTTAATATCAATATAATTCACATCAATGTAATGTCCAATACACAATAGCAATTATGATTCTCACCCAAGTCCTTTCCAAACCCAGACTGTTTGAAGCCCCCAAACGGAGCGGCCACGTCCGTCTTATTGTAGGTGTTAATGAAGACGGTTCCGGCCTGGAGTTTATCGCTGACGTACAGAGCTTTGCTTATGTCCTTGGTAAACACGCCAGATGCTAGGCCGAACTCTGTGTCGTTGGCTCGTTTCAGAACGCCGTCGATGTCGCTGAAAGAGACAAAATATCGATCTCACCAGGAGACACTCAATCCCCCATTCCTAAAAGACGTATTGTTTGATCGCCAGATTGGTGATGATAATAATGTATAATTAGAATGATAATGGCATGAAAGTTTAATGTAAGCAGTCGGCAGGTTCTTGAGGCTGCAGTACCCTTGGCCTTCTGTAAGGTGGCGCTGTTGTTTGTATGACGGAGACATTTAGGATTAATAACTAAAAAAATTGCACGAATATCTCAGCAACCAATCAGCAGTTGGCTTTTTATGTGTAATGCAAGTTGCAAAATGAAAGAGAGTGTTTGATTGGTTGTTGTTGGTTTCAGTGCACTGATATTTTAGTCATTAGATCCAATGGAGGATTGACTGATACTTTGATCCAGTCACTTGATCATCCATCTGTAATTGATCAGTTAGTGGAAGCAGCAATTGCCCCCTGTCAGGGTATTGATACAGGGCTAGGCACAGAACTATCAGGTGTAATATAGGGACAGTCTCCTACCCGTCATTAAACTTGGATATGATCATCACAGGACCGAAGGATTCTTCTTTCGCAATGAACATATTGTCAGCGACATCTGTGAATATCGTCGGCTCAAAGAAAAAGCCTTAAAACAAAAAAATAGTAATGATGTAAATATAGATGGCGATTGGCAGATAAATATTTATTCACCTTCTATTGGCTCCACCCACAGACATTTTTTATTATCTTCTTCCTTTGGGCATTTCAGCAATTGCTTTTATATCATCAGGCAGAACTGTTTATTTACATTGCCCTGAGATGTGATACAAAGCTTCTGGCTGGGTATAAAAGCAGCTAATGCAAAGATCAGCGGTGTCATAACAGATCAGCAGCTCCGCCTGATACTATAAATTCCTGGTTGCAAAGCGAAGAATCAAGCAACAACCAGATGTACCCAGTCACGCCCTGATCCACCAGCCACGCCCTGATCCACCCAGCCTCACCCTAATCCACACAGCCACGCCCTGATCCACCCAGCCACTCCCTGATCCACCCAGTCACTCCCTGATCCACCCAGTCACACCCTGATCCACCCAGCCACTCCCTGATCCACTCAACCACTCCCTGATCCACCCAGCCACTCCCTGATCCACCCAGCCACTCCCTGATCCACTCAACCACTCCCTGCTCCACCCAGTCACACCCTGATCCACCCAGCCACTCCCTGATCCACCCAGTCACACCCTGATCCACCCAGCCACTCCCTGATCCACTCAACCACTCCCTGATCCACCCAGCCACTCCCTGATCCACCCAGCCACTCCCTGATCCACTCAACCACTCCCTGCTCCACCCAGTCACACCCTGATCCACCCAGCCACTCCCTGATCCACCCAGCCACTCCCTGATCCACTCAACCACTCCCTGCTCCACCCAGCCATACCCTGATCCACACAGCCACACCTTGATCCACCGAGCGATTTCCTTATCCACCCAGTCACATCCTGATCCACCAGTGCAGTCCCTGACCCACCCGGTCACTCCCTGATCCACTCAACCACTCCCTGATCCACCCAGCCACTCCCTGATCCACCCTGCCACTCTCTGATCCACTCAACCACTCCCTGATCCACCCAGTCACACCCTGATCCACCCAGCCACTCCCTGATCCACCCAGCCACACCCTGATACACTCAGTCACACCCCAATCCACACCCTGATACAAGCCATAACTACATGTCTCTCACATCACACCTAATCTTAGGTTAGTGTCACATGAGCCGAGTTTTAAATACAGTTTTGCCACTTCAGCGCTGACACACGGAGATGAATGTAGACTTGGAGCTGACGTTCACCTACTTGCATGATCATTTCAGTCTCCGTTACGGTGTCTACTAGAACTGACACAGCAGGATAAGGGTAAAGCAGATGTTTGTGTCCCATCCAGTTCATTATATATTCCAGCGACAGTATGTTCTGTCCTGAGCCTCTCTTCCTGCATTAATACAGCACATGAGGCTCGGGCTGGCTCAGAGATTGGATTAGACTGTCCGACCATTGTAACCGGCTCCATGAGTCAGTGAATATCAGTGGTTAGCACTTCTGCCTTACAGCACTGGCGTCATGAGTTTGATTCCTGACCATGGCCTTATCTGTGTGGAGATTGTATGTATGTTCTCCCCGTGTTTGTGTGGGTTTCCTCCCACACTCCAATAACATCCCAGTTGGTTATTTGGCTGCGACCGAAATTAACCCTAGTCTGTGTGTGTGTGAATTTAGACTGTAAGCTCCTATGGGGCAGAGACTGATGTGAGTGACACATACTGTACTGTACATAGTACAGTGCTGAGGAATTGGTGGTGTTATGTATATATAATGTGTATATAAATGGTGATGAATATTAAACGTAGCTTTTGGGGTGATACCGAGCCCACCAGAGAGAATTATATGATCTGTCGCTATCCCCCAATGTTATTTCCAGTGATGCATCTGAGATAATTCCACCTAAAAAATCTCTCTTTATAGTGAAATGATCAATAACTTTTAATTATGATCAAACTGTGTTTTAAAAACATTAAATAAATTTATTTTTATTGATTTGTTATGGCGCACATTAACTTTATGATTTTGTACGATCTTATAGCGGACTACAGCTACCTGCGACTCTCCGTCTGTCCTAGTACTACAAGACACAGTATTCATAACAAAAAGTTTATGATTATAAAATCATTAGATTGGAGGCAGCTATAGCACCACCTGCAGGCACTAATAAGGAACTACACTAAACAATATTTGACCAAAGGTTATGAGAGACTAAAATGACCCGTCGTGAAGTCATCTCCGGATCTCGCTAGAGACATGTTTAGATGTCCCTGTTTGAATACAGGGACTAAGCAGACAACAGAATACTTCAGCCCTCTCTACAATATGATATGGACTCACCTGGTCTCGGGAGCTGCTTTCCGCCATATATCAGGGTAGCCCCCTCCTTCACCCCGGTCTGGCAATACTCTACTAGCTTATCTAAGTGCGCCTTGTGGTTCTGGGGTCCGTGGTCTGTGGACCTGTCCAAGGGGTCACCGATCTTCATCTTTTTCACCTCTTCTGTCTGACAAAGGAAGGAGAAACATAAATGACCAATAGTGTAAATATCATTCCTGGGAATGGCCCACAAGCGCGGTGGCTCAGTGGTTAGCACTTCCGCCTCACAGCACTGGGGTCATGAGTTTGGTTCCCAACCATGGCCTTATCTGTGAGGAGTTTGTATGTTCTCCCCGTGTTTGCCTGGGTTTCCTCTGGGTGCTCCGGTTTCCTCCCACACTCTCAAAAAAACACTAGTAGGTTAATTGGCTGCTATCAAAATTAACTCTAGTGGGTGTGTTAGGGACTTTAGATTGTAAGCTCCATTGGGGCAGGGACTGAGGTGAACGACAGATATTCTGTGTACAGTGCTGCAGAATTGGTGGCGCTATATAAATTATGATCCACAGAACCAGGGGTCTCTGAATAGATATTTAGTGCTATGGCCATTTACAAGTCCCAACAGTGCAGAGCCAAGGGGCAAATACTGTTTAGTGACTTCATGCACAAACTTTTGCACAATTTCCAGGAAAGCGCACGGATCCGTGGGCGCAGCTAGAGGCATTTGGAGGGTACGGAAGTTCGCACAAGCTGATGTTAAGGGTTTGGGGGATCGAGGGCATTCCTTACTTTTGCACTTAAGTGGGTGGAGAAGGCACATTTACAGGGTTGTTCCCAGCTCCCCACAAAAAAAAAAAGATGCTGGAGATATCCCCACTGTACTTATAATCTTTTAAGTCTATTAAACATTTGTTTTATTGTTTTGTATTTTTATACAATTTTTTTTATTTTTATGTAAACTTCATCATTGCCGTTGCAGCTGATTGAATTGAAGAGAGATGTCATTAGGACGCACTAAGAGAATATCAGTTTAAAATGTAACTTTTAATTCAAATCTCTTGAAAAAAAAAAATGACTTCCATTGTTTCACAAATACTTCAGCGAAATGTTACATTTAGATAGAAGGAAACAATTAAT
This sequence comes from Mixophyes fleayi, assembly GCF_038048845.1. Taxonomy (NCBI): domain Eukaryota; kingdom Metazoa; phylum Chordata; class Amphibia; order Anura; family Limnodynastidae; genus Mixophyes; species Mixophyes fleayi. Next base: position 134,422,790 of record NC_134409.1, read on the forward strand.
TAGTGAGAAAATAAGTGATAAGAAAAAATTAATTAGTGTCAAAATGTAGTCCCCCTGCCCTGTGTACCCAGCACTCACCACTCTCTGCACAAACTCGTCGTGAATTGAGTCCTCCACAAATAGCCGGCCAGCAGCTATGCAGTTTTCGCCCTTGTTGAAAAACACTGCACTCATCCCCTGATAGGCGGACGGAGAGGGGGCACAAGAAGAGAACATGTTATATCCGTCCTCAGTACTTTATAATGATGTCAGATAATACACAGTATGTATTTCACAGATGCTCATTTACATAGTGGTAAAAAGGACCCAATTGTAAAGTGCTACGGAATCTGCTGGCGCTATATAAATACGGTGGCTCAGTGGTTAGCACCTCTGCCTCACAGCGCTGGGGTCATGAGTTCAATTCCCAACCATAGCATTATCTGTGTGGAGTTTGTATGTTCTCCCCTTGTTTGCGTGGGTTTCCTCCGGGTGCTCCGGTTTCCTCCCACACTCCAAGAACTGGTAGGTTAATTGGCTGCTATCAAAATTAACCCTAGTCTGTGTCTGTGTGTGTGTGTGTTAGGGAATTTAGACTGTAAGCCCCAATGGGGCAGGGACTGATGTGAATGAGTTCTCTGTACAGCGCTGCGGAATCAGTGGCGCTATATAAAAAAAATGATGATGATGATGTGAGTGACGCAATACAGGATGCTCTTTGGGTCCCCCTAGTGGAAATATAGCAGTATAACCACTGATAGTGACTAGTACTACTAATATTACAGGGCTAAACAAATAAACTGACCCAGCTACAATATTATGACTATTGATGGTATTGTGCCCACTTTAGTGTGTGGCACGGATTAAGCTGCAGTAGTTGTTTCCCTGCTGCCCGTTTCCACTCAGTATCATTGTACAGCTTAAGTTTACGGTTAGGTCTTGTATTAAGCTAAGAGGCCCGAGATCAGAGATAGAGGGCCTGAGTCATTAACCAAGGCAAAGCAAAAAAAAGGAGTAAATTTGCTCCTGGATAAACCGTGCGGCAATTCAAGGGGTGCAAATGGCTGCTTTTCATCTAACACACAAATACTTGACAGCTTTATTTTTACACTGAAATCTAAAGTTGATCTAGGACACCCAAACTATAAATCTGCCCCCACATTTTAAATTTACCTCCCCCTCCAATGCAACATGGTTTTGCCAAGGTGCAAATTTACTCTTTTTTTTTTTTTTTGCTTTGCTTTCCTTAATGAATCAGGCCCAGGATCTCTTTCTGTCCCTTTATAAAAGCACCGTCTGCATGTACTGATTATTAATTCCAGAATCTTACCATCCTCACGGCTTTATCCAGGTCACAGTCTTTGAAGATAATCAGCGGAGATTTCCCACCTAACTCCAGAGACACTTTCTTCACGTTGCTCAGTGCGCAGCTGGACGAGAGGACAACACAATGAGCGTCACAGGTTCCTGGTATCACGATTATTATTTGGGAAAGAGTCAACTGGTCGACTAAGGTAGAAGTCACTTAAGCTGCCCCCTCTCAAAGTGATTGTGTCTTGTAATTTGATGATGTTTAACCAGATTGTCCAGACAGCGCTCAGTCTGTGAGTTCAGCAAAATGTAATCAGACTTTTAAAGGACATATGAGCTGACAATCGGATTGGTACAATTTACTTATGTGGCAAAATTGGACACAGATTTGGTTGTCTGATGACTAAATCTGCCAATCTGTCTCATTTAATATGTGTTTTATAAATGTTATGCAGTTCAGTTGTGTAAAAATCAAAATACATATAAGGGCCCAAAGATATTATAAGAAATCTCTGCTATTGGTAATGTGTATAAGGCATTATCCTGGGGGGAAATGTATCAAGCTGAGAGTTTTGTGGCTGGTTTGAAAAGTGAAGATGTTGCCTATAGCAACCAATCAGATTCTTGCTATCATTTTGTAGAATGTACTAAATAAATGATAGCTAGAATCTGATTGGTTTTTCAAACCCGTCAGAAAACTCTCAGCTTTATACATTTACCCCCTGGTGTTTTATAGAATAAAATGTTTAATGTTTAAACCTGCACAACAAGCAGACACAGAGGTACTATATCCGATGCATCGGTGCACTCATTTTATGCTAGTTGGGGTTAGTGGGGTTTGACATTAAATACAATATTGTAAATAGACATCTCCCTTAATGTTTAGCAGTTAAATATAATTAGTATTATAACTTTGATTTAATAGGGAGGTTTATTGGTATGTAATATTGTAGATAAGGTGAAATGTAACAGAATATTGGGGCAGCAGTGAAGGGGCTTTTTTGCATACAAAGATAATTGTTACATTATAAAATTATTGTTACACTATGTTAATACATCTCCCACCACGCATTTCACCTCTTCATGATATGTTTTCCTATGGGGGTGGAGCCTGTGAATCCGATTTTCCTGACATCCGGGTGGTCAGAAAGTCGTTGTCCAATGAGAGATCCTGATTGGAGAAACACGTGTTGGTCAGTTAAATGGTTATGGTCTATCTATCTATCTATCTATCTATCTATCTATCTATAAATCTATCTATCTATCTATCTATCTATCTGTCTATCTGTCTCATATCTATCTATCTATCTATCTATCTATCTATCTATCTATCTATCTATCTATGTATCTATCTATCTATCTATCTGTCTCATATCTATCTATCTATAAATCTATCTATCTATAAATCTATCTATCTATCTGTCTCATATCTATCTATCTATCTATAAATCTATCTATCTATCTATCTATCTATCTGTCTATCTGTCTCATATCTATCTATCTATCTATCTATCTATCTATCTATCTATCTATCTGTCTCATATCTATCTATCTATAAATCTATCTATCTCTATCTATCTATCTATCTGATTCATATCTATCTATCTATCTCTCTATCTGTCTCATATCTATCTATCTATAAATCTATCTATCTATCTATTTATCTATCTGTCTCATATCTATCTATCTATCTATCTATCTATCTATCTATCTCTCCATCTGTCTCATATCTATCTATAAATCTATTTATCTATCTATCTATAAATCTATCTATCTATCTCCTATCTATCTATCTCTCTATCTATCTATCTATCTGTCTCATATCTATCTATCTAACATCTATCTATCTATCTATCTATCTATAAATCTATCTATCTATCTATCTATCTATCTATCTATCTATCTATCTATCTATCTCATATCTATCTATCTAACATCTATCTATCTATCTATCTATAAATCTATCTATCTATCTATCTCTACATCTGTCTCATATCTATCTATCTATCTATCTATCTATCTATCTATCTATCTATCTATCTATCTATCTATCTCATATCTTAAAGGGGCTGATCAGTATGGTTACCCCCCCCCCCCCTCCCCACTACAGGGTGGGAGTAACCATGCTGATCAGCCCCTTTGGTGTCTATGGAAGGGGCCCCATGAAGTTTCTGTACCGGGGCTCAAAATTTCTCTTGGCGGCCCTGGGAGTACGGGAGGACATGGCAGGATGGGGCAGACAACGCCTGGATACTTTGTTTTATGGTTTGGACAACATTCTATCTGTGTGGGACGTTTTTGTATAACTGTGTTGCCCCCGTACAAGATGCTCAGTGTCACCCAGACTGTGTAACACTGTACAACGCTGCTGGGGCTGAGCAGGGGGAGGCGCTGGACTTTATTTTACTGCCATTTTTCTTTTTTAGGATTTGTTAGCTATTCTTTATTTTTCTAGTTTAAATGTTATTTTAATTCTTTTCTGTGTTTTTCTTGAACAGAGGAAGCAGTCGGACGGCCGCTACCATTAGATCAGTAGAACAAGTGATGACTGTTTGTTGGAGTGCAGAGGGGGCCTAGACGGAGCGACGGCTTTGTGGAGTCCGTGTGATGTTATAAGTTGGGTTCCCACAGCCACGGTGAGCGCTGTGTTTTACTGATCACAAATAACCTCTCTATTTGTAGAGCATTCGGGTAATAAGTTGGTACCGTAACAATAAAGAATATTACTAATGTACTCTTAAATACCCCTGTCGTCCTACAGACTATTGTGGATGTTTATACTCCATTCCCTGCAGTATACAATGGATCCCGCTTCCGCGTCACTGACGTACCAGCGCCAGGTAAGATATTAACCACGCCTTTTGGAAATCCCGCTTTCACCGTTAACTCTGCAAACTTCAGGGCTGTTAGTGGGGTCACCTGCAAGCAATAATCAAAACTAATAAGTAATTCATATGTACACGACTAATAACAAACTGTCACATGACAACTATCTTATAATTTACAGGTTAATATATTTTATATCATTTCAATCATCTACACAAATACATTAATGCTCTGTCTGATTTGTCCACATTACTTATTATTAGGTTGCTGTAGTGCGGACGTAGTATCCTAGATTCACCTAATTAATAAGTTATACATCTCATCCGTAAAACCTAGTTATTATGACTATGACTCACCTGAGCCGGTTTCAGCACCACCGTGTTACCCGCAGCCAGGCACGCCGCCGTTTTCCACGCCAGCATCATGAGTGGGTAGTTCCACGGGATGACGATTCCACAGACACTGTAGAAATCCGTTAGACAAAATGCAGTTAAACCGCAAATCGTTTTGCGGGATCAAAAGTCACGAAAATACAAACACACATGTTTACATACATGTTTACAGAAATACCGCATGAGTGCGATGGGTGATCCTGGCCTAAAAGGACAATGATTTGTTCAGCCAATCACACTAATATGCTCACCCTATTGGTTCTCGCTTGGTGAAGGTCAGATTTCGGTTTGGACGAGCTTGGTTAATCGGGATGGTAGAGCCCTGTAAGACACACGTATGTATTCTCTTAGTTGCTGCTAAACACGCGCATGGAAAAACAAAACATTTACACGGCTGGATTAGGAAACGTTCTTTAAAGGGACTGTCCACCTTCAGATAACTTTAGCCTGTTGATTTGTACATGCTCTCCTGCAACATTTACAAAACACACTGATTTATATTTCTGTCTAACTTGTGTCTTTTTCCACTAAAGCTTTTATAGCATCAATGTTGATTTTATTTGCCCTTGGATATGACACAGAACTGCTCTGTGAATATAATTGTATCTCAACAGTGTCACTAGAAATAAATAGATTTACCATCCAACAACACTTACAAATCTCATGCAATTTGCCCACTTATGTGTGTGTCTGAACTGGTTTGTACTGTGGAGCAGGTTATTATTTAGGAAGCCTCGAGTTGATGGCATTGCTCGATTATAGGTTTCTGTATAATTATCATATATTTATGTGCGGTGCTGTTTGTTCATCTACCAGTATTGACCTCGGCTTGTGACACTCAAAACTGCCGTATGATTCTATCTGCGTTCGCCAGAGCTGTCAATAACCCGTCTATATTCCCGCTTCCTTCCATTCATCAACACTTGTCTGTCACTCTCTTTATCACGAGTTGTGCAGCTAATTTCTAGTCAATGCAGACAACAGAAAAGTGTTTCTTTCCACCTTCTGGCAACTTTAACATGTTGGTTTGTCTGTTTCGAACTAAATATTTTATTTTTTATTGCTTCCCAAAATAAACATTTGTAGAAGCTTGTGTTATTTATTTTTTTATTGCCTTTGGATTCAACACATAACTGTTCTGTATTTAATTGATCCAAAGCATAGAGCAAAATGAATCCGTGTCATATCCAAGGCCGACGGAAATAAAGAAATTCTGTCTGAATGAGATACGTAAAAGAAAGCCAGAAAAAAATAAAGCGATGTATTTACCAAATATGAGAAGGATAAACTAATACATTAATATTGTCTTAATGGGAGTCTCAAAAGTGTCTATTTTATAACACGTATCCTGTGTGTGATCATTGACTAGATACACTCTGAGGCGATCATTATAGGGGCAGCTGCCAATCACCTGGATTTTATCGCACCAGCCGGCAAAGTAGCGGAATGTTTGGGTGGACATCCCCACGTGGGTCTTCAACGCCAATGTGTACACAGCCCCCGAGTCTATGGATTCGATGGTGGCCAATTCTTCCTGGTGCTCATCCATGAGGTCCGCCAGCCTAGGACAACACAAAGTGGCCACAAACTCAACAAAGTACATATATTAATGGAAGTCATTTTAGTTTTTTTGCATTTCTTTGTTTTTATTTTTTTCTCAAAAGGATCCTTCCACCCCAAAAATGAATGACCCCCATGGGAAGATCCACCCTGGCCACCTTCCAACCTGCCTAGCCATATCAGCCTTATATGTCATTTATACAGTGACCCAGCTGACAAGCAAATCGGAGATGTCCGGATTCCGACACAGGAAATGGGGACTATCCAGAAAAGGTGAAGATATGGGAGAGGATGTATATAGTCCAAGGTCCAAGGCCAAAGCTGCACCTTCTTACAACATAAATACTCCTCAGTTATAGCTACCCTACGATTATAGTAGTAATTAAATAAGCAGTGACTCAAATTTAAAGTGTGGCGGTAACGTCCTATACAATGGAGGAGATCCATGACCTCACAGTATCTATACAGGTGACTAGTGTCTCACACGGCAGCCTGACCTGCCCAGAAGGTCATATCCGGGGCAGGAGGCAAACGCAGGATTTGTAGAGGGGGGTTTCCACACCACACGGCCAGTGGGCGTGACCAACATGCATGGGGGCGTGGCTATAATATTAGACAGTGCTTGGCTGCTCTCCAACTCTTCCTATCCCCATAATATACATGGGCAATGCTGTGTGCACTACTGTTAGGTACACACAGCTCTCCCTTTTCGAGCAGAGCCATGTGAAGCGGTGGCAGGGTCCCGTCACCTCAATTATACAGTGCCGCAGGCTTGGAGGGGGGTTTACAGGCATTAGAAACCCCCCCTCGGTTTGCCTATGCGGGGCTACCGCCAGTATGTCAGGACTAAGCGGACCAGCAATCTCCTATGCGGGATTCCCCCCCCCCTACCTCCCTGTCCTCACAGACGGCTCAGTAGCTTGGCCTAATTTTTAATGTCCAACACTTTGATCCAGAGCATAACTCCCAATATAAACAAGGAAATAACATTAGAGCCGGACGTCGTTCTCACCTGTACAGCAAACGGCCCCGATCCCGTGGGTTCATTTTGCCCCACTCCCCATTTTCAAAGGCGTCCTTGGCAGCTACTACTGCTTTATCTATATCAGACACCTGGGCCAGAGACACTTTGCAGATGGCCTATGAAAAGAGAATATATATTAAATTACAGCAAGCTATCACCTCCGACTGATCATTGCGGGTTGGGACTAGTGGTACTTAGGGCGTAATGTGTGGTAGGGGGCAGAAATATTGTATGAGAAGTCTATGTGAACTATGTTGGGCTGTTAGGGGTCATGAACGGAATCCACGTCTTCCCGTTTGTGCCGTTATCGCAGCCCCCGTCTCTCCTTACCAGAAATTCACACTTACGTCTCCATCTGTGGGATTAATTGTGTCGTAGGTTTTCCCGCCCTCAGCGTCTGTGAACTGTCCATTAATGAAAAGCTGGTGAGGCATCCTGACGGTCATGTTGTTGATGTCCTTCTCCACCTTAAGGTAACAGCAGATTACTTGTGAATACAGAGTATCCATCTAACATACGGTTACAGCGCCCCCCAGTGGAAGACATTGTGAGCCCTAACTATTTTGTGCTTTTAAATGAAAATTTATTAGTAGTAAGTGCCCACTCCACAAAAAACACACAGCATCCCTATAATATATTATGGCATATTGGCTAGTGCATCTTGCTAAAAAGAAATATTTATTAGACACTCAAATAAGTGGCATCGCTTCCCAGGGAGACTAAACATTTTTTCTATCTATTTCATGACGGCAAAAAGTAGGTGAAGTGTGTAAGGAATTACTTTGACATTTGCACCTCCGACCACTAGAGGGCTCTGTATTTGCAAACTTGCCCTTAGATTTGCCCTTATCCAAGATGGCCAGTTTGGAATCAAAGAGAAACCATCTTGGTTCCTGTTTCCTGTTTGGGCCTATAAATGGCACTTCCTGGTTCAGACATGTGCTTGAGTATACTGCTTGCTCAGCTCCTGCTACTCTACCTTGCATCTGTGACTACCTTCTTGTGTACCGACCCGACAAACGTCTGACTACTCTCTGGATATCTACTCGGCTATTGGGCTTCACATAATACCACTGGTATCGTTACAAAGTGATTGTATCTCACATAGTCGATGACTATTTCCTCCTCCCCGTCCCCTCTCAGTCGCCTCACGAGCATCTGAATGAATTCCTGGAACGTTGTGGCCATGTAGACATCCTCGTTCTGTAGCTGCAGACCGTTACACTTCAGCTTCACTTCTTCCACCAGCCTGGAGATAGGAGAACACTGCACCAGTATAAGGAGAGTTATACAATCATCTACAATGCTTCCGTAACCTGCGAATCCCAATAACTTGGATCAGGAGTTGGACAAGTTGGGTGACTGGACTTTGTCCACTTTGAGGTTGAAGCCATAATGTTCCCGCTGATGGTAACGTTGAGATGCTCAGATTGGCTAGATGTTGACCTAATCTGTTCTAACTCTATATAATGGCTGAACTGCGACCCTCGGGGTTAAGAATCTAGTGCTCTGATTGGCTACCGGTTGTTCTAGCCCTAATCATATCGTTTCCTGCACGCCCCATAGTGACCCATTTTTAAGAAGGAATCAAAATCACCCAACATCAATTTGTAGAGGAGATTTTGGAGACAAACAGATGAATGGACAAAATACTTTGCTTTATGTCTCAGTAAAATGCATCTCGCACCCGATACGCTATAGTTTGATTTTCTTTCTGCGGATGAGTTCAGGGGCTTCATGTGGATTCAGGGGCTACAACCTACCTATGTTTCTAACAACCCAGCAAGGGGCACATATTGAAGTTCGAGCAAGCAGAGATAATAACCATTTCTTGCTAGATATGTATTCCTTTGAGGTAAGTCATCCTGAACTAACCTCACGACGTCCATAGACGCTGCTCCAGCCTTGAAGAAATCAGTGGAGTCTTCAATCTTAGCGGCATTAGTCAATATCCGCTTCCACGTAACCTGTAACACAAATACTTGTTAGTATGGATGCGGGTGAGTCGTGTTTCCTTGGACGATGGACGGACAGCCCAGGGGACTTTGGCTAAAGATGCTTCTCATCTCTGTAGGAAGCTGAGGATCACGTAGTCCAGGAACAACCGATGTGGTGAAAGCCGCCCAATCTTGTTAAGGGATAATTTACACACCTGGATAACTGTGACCTGCCCTAGGCAGCGCTGGGATTATAACCCACACAAGTCCCACAAGTCTTTAGAATCCAGGATTGTTTAACCAATATACCGTGACTTCCAGTTTACACTCAACATTCATTAATCCATCCATTTACCTGTCTTCATTAAATCCGAATAGCAACTCTTCCATAACACTTAAACCATATTATTTGACTAAACGTTTCCTGGCGTACCCTGATCTCGGCGGATATCGCCTCTTCTTCCTGTGAAAGTTGCAGGGCGGTGCTGTTGGATGATTTGAAGTACTGTGAAGCCGGAATCATCTTCCCATCTTCAAACTTGATGTTCTTCACTGTAAGCTGCGATCAAACACAGGGTTAAAAAATAAGTGGAGAAATTTACTAATGACTAATAAAAAATGAGCTTCCTGGTGAACCGTATATATGAATCCCGCTTAATTGCGGCACTTGATTTCTTTTACAATAAACATTGGGCTTTATATAGCATCCCAGACGTAGTTTTAAACCAAAGGCTGCACTTATTGTGAGTTGTACATATCTTACGACACGCTCTGGTGCACGGACGCAGACGCAATTAAGATACGGCAGTCATCCTGAATCCTGCTAATAAAATATATGTGACCTTTTATCTTTACAAAATACCCACCGATTTTCCATCATTCCCAAAGAGCACAAGACCGTTCTTGGTCACCAAAGCTTGTTTGGAAGCCCCAGGTATCTCCAGAGGGTCTCCTTCAGGGTTCGGGCCATTGGTAGTAAGCGACGAACCGAAAAATGTCAATTTCTGCATAAGAAAAACACGGTTATTGTAAAGAGTGAATTGTATTCTAAATGGGTGCATCTATCTATCATCGTCTATCTCTGCTGTAGTACCACTTGTGGCCAAGAGGTGGCATTAGAGAGCCAAGCCAAGCTTCCAATCTCTATATATTAGATTTGCAGATACTTAAGGTAAGTTGTAAACTATTTTAAAGTTATATGTATTTTTTTATTGACATTTATATATTTTTCTCTATCCGTATAGCACAGAAAGAGTGTAATGTGCCATTTGCATTTTATTATGCTACTTGATCATTAAGGTAAAATTGGCTAATTGAGAAGGCCCTCTATTGTGGAAATTACAATGTGCAATGTTACTCACAGCTCCGTCGACCTCTGTCCAGGCTCCAGGCACCTTGTCGTTCCCTCTTATAAAGTTGTGTATTTTTTCTGCGGGCTGGTCCCAATTGATCTACAGATTAAACAACAAAGGCATAAAAAACTTCACATCACCTTTATAAATAAGCACCTAAAATAAAAAGTATGGTCAATAAAATACATTAAATCCAATTAAAATATGGTTTATCTATGAACAGGGTTGAGTTGAGTTGGTTTCATCTTACAGAAACATTATGAAGGAAATTATTTAAGTTTTCCATAACTTTTATGGAAGAGCGCGTGAAGGATGTTTTGGTCAAAAGTTCTTGCATGGCCGGAATCTAACGGTGTTCTGTGTTCTAAGGGATGGAATGAGGTGTCGATCGCACTATGAAGTTTTATTTCTTTGGGCTGCGATGTTACTAAGGATGATTTTACACGAGAGGCTGATTCACTGTGTTTTCTCTCCAGAAACATGCAGCATTTCCTACTGTAAAGAGTTTTGTCTAGGTTCACACGAGCAGATTTCCAGCAGGAAAACTGCTGAAGCAAATATTTTTTCTCTGTTAATACTTAAGTTTTGAATCGAATTGGGCATTCACTAACTCGTCTAAATCTGAGTCTAGCTCTATAGTTGTCGTTGCTTAAGATAATAGTAATTAAAAGAAACATAAAGCCAGTTCTATTCTGACCCCTGCAGAGAGCTGTCATACGCCTGACGGTGGATAGAGAGACATTCTGTCCTATATTACAGAGTAGCCCACAGACCTACCTTGGCGTTCTCCTTCTTCTGTATCGGGTCATAAGTGGCTCCCTCTGTCGGCTGAGGGATTCTCGGGGCTGTGCCTTGTGCAATGAGTCTCACAGCTTCCACCTAGAACAGAGACATTTTTAAAATTACCCCGTTGCCCCTGTTTACCCCTGTGAGGCTGAATAACAAAATAAGGCAGCTCTATGTAGGTCACAGATCATGCCCCTTCTTGCAGTTTACATTTGTGGGGTTCGGACAATAAGGGGGGGACTGCCAGGTGGAAAATCTTTCTGAACCCTGGAGGTCAGATGTCATCAGCGGGTTGTTTGTAGATTGTTACTAATAATTTGTGGCCCCAGTGATGAAAACCATCACATACACACATGATTTTCAGGGAAGACGGGGCCCCCATCAGCGGCACGAGGGCCAGGTCGAGTGAAGGAACGGCTGAGCAGATTGTGCCGTGGCCAATGTTTGTTCCCAGAATGTTAGCAGTTAGGGACAAATGAAGGGACTGTCTATATGACATTAATGTGTCATTTTTGTAAATGAAGTCTCGTCATTGAATTGTTTTCCAGTGCAGACAACAAGCGAGCCAATCTTACTCTTTCCCTAAAAATTATGACTTATCTCATATAAAAACATACACATTTGTATATGAGAGACAAATAATGCTTTTATTAAACAGTTATAGTTTGATCAACAAGGTAAACGTTAAATTCACACTTTTGCATCAACAAAAATGATCATCATTTAAACAAATTCCCTTCTTCCCTGATTTTACTGCCCCCCCCCCTAAAACTTAGCGCCTTAGACAGCTGTCTGTTAGGTTTACAATATGATTAGTTATTGCTAGCTTTACAGGACTAGTAAGTCGCTCGTTACACACCAATAATTTCACCACCCAACACCACTCCCCCCCCTCCCCCCTCTCTAACAATACGCTGAAGCAGGAACTACCAGCGCCAAAGGTTATGTAGGAATAAACGTTTCACCTGCACAATCCCTAATCTTACTCATGTGACAGTGAACGGACTCAGATTCAATATTGAACCATCTGACGAATGAGCCAAAATTAATATGTACTTAACCTATGAATGAAAGAGGATTTTTAACTTCTGAGTCACTTGCTAAAATGATTATAGAGGATGATTAACAAATTGGAGCTGAATTTTATAACTGAAATGTTCAAACAGATTAATGGTCGAGTTTTGTACCTAATTTATGTAAATGATTGTTATTCTAATTGCTAATTTCTAGATGCAAAACACTTACATTGACCAGGTTCTTCATAATAATATGGGTTAAGTGTTTTGCAGAATGTAGCAACATTGTTTGTACAAAGTAAAAAACAACAAGCTATTGTAGGGATAAGTATATTATACAGAGTAGGGGAAGGCAAGGGGATTTGAGAGCTCAGACCGTTATCTTTTCAAATTCACTTGAACACAGGTTGACTTAATTCCATAGCTCACAAGTAGATATGTTTGAACAACTTTTATATATACGTTGTTCTCTACAGAAACAATAATATCAATACATTCCAAATCATCATATTATGCATAAAATGATATGGGAAAAATGTACTTTTTAGTGTCATTAAACAGTAACCAGATTAAGCTGAAAATGACATATTATGACCATTGGTAACTTCGGGGTTGGTCTGGAAATTCATTTTTATTGTCACATTGTACATATTAGTATAGTTGTGTACTGACCATTCCTTTCACTCCCTCAGGAAACAGGAATCTGTTGTATATGGAATTTACTGTGTCATCTATAAGAACGTCACACTCTTTCTGCAGAAGAATATCTCCCGTATCCAGCCCGTCATCCGCCCAGAATATTGTGAATCCCCCCGTCTGGTCCCCCTCCATCAGTGTCCTACGAGGCAATGATTGCAGAAAAACAGGGTGTGAAATTAATGCACAACTGGATACCTGGAAAGAACACACAGTACGTGACTTAGAGCGGCTGTATTTCAGGGGGCGAGAGGCTGCCTCTCAGTTCTTGCCGGTCAGTTTTAATTCATTAATTTATTATCATTTGTCAGATTGTCTTTTTTCTTTATCTATCTGTTCTTCTGCTGTCGATGAAGGAATGAGTATGGTGGGACACGTGGTCAGTTTTAATTACTGGTCGTCCAAATTGGTCTTTTAAAGCATTTAGAAAATGTGGCCATATTTAAATAATGCTTTCTGTCAATAAGTTGTGACAATATGTTTTATATTCCTCTAAAAGTAAAAGGTTCCGTTTGCTTCCTTAACGGTCCTTTTTTAAACAATATTATATGGATGGTCCGGCTGCAGAGTGCGGTTTTGCTGGACTGGATTATATAAGTGAGATAAAGGAGTGAAAAATGAACATCCCCCCTGTTTTATTCCCCAAACAGACTTGATTTTTCAATACCTCTGAGTTGGGCGCTGTACCGGCAACGAGATGTATTTTGCACATTTCTGCTGCACTTTTGCAGATAAACGCAATTTCATCAACACCATCAAAGACAAAAGTTACATTTCTAATAAAGACAGTTTCGATGTCTTATTATTTATTTAAGACATAAATGGATATAAGCAGGATAACCCCACCTTTTCAAGCATCTACTATGAACCTATAAATTGATTGAGCAACTTCCACTTCTGTATTGTTGGTCTGAGAGGCATGTTGGTGTCAGTAGCTGAGGGGGAGTGCTGGTGCTGTATTGTGTATTGCCATTTGGAGGATCCTGGGGCACCTCTTGGTAAGTTAGCTCTCAATTTAAAAACACACATATGTATGGCCCAAATATATGGGACTCTCACTGTTTAGAGTTAGGACCACCCTATTAGCAGAAGTGCCGTGACTGGGCGGGTGGCTTATCATACATTTGCTACAATTCCGCATCGTGGGCCTGATTCATTAAGGATCTTAACTTGAGAAACTTCTTATTTCAGTCTCCTGGACAAAACCATGTTACAATGCAAGGGGTGCAAATGAGTATTCTGTTTTGCACATAAGTTAAATACTGACTGTTTTTTCATGTAGCAAACAAATATCAACTTTAAATTTCAGTGTACAAATAAGCTATCAAGTATTTGTGTGCTACATGAAAAAACAGTGTCAGTATTTAACTTATGTGCAAAACAGAATACTCATTTGCACCCCTTACATTGTAACATGGTTTTGTCCAGGAGACAGAAATAAGAAGTTTCTCAAGTTAAGATCCTTAATGAATCAGGCCCTGTATGTATAAGTATATAAGCAGTTCTTTTACTGGCTCACTGCAGTGTACTGGGGGATTTTTCTCTGTATAAACTGAGCAATATTTAGGGAGAAAAACAGAATAGCTGAAATGAATTAAGAAGGTGATCATAAAGTGACAGGAGCTTGGACGATGAATTGACGATCCAGGGTGGATCTGCAAACTAGGAAAGCCAGGATGGGGACAGTTCCAAAGTGAGTGGGCAGCTTGAAATGTGCGCGGCGGACAACTATGTGCACTTGTGCAGATAAAGAAAGTGCAGTATGTATCCCCTCTACCATAACCACAGACGGTGTAACTGCGCTCTCCGCACTTACCAGTTAATCGCAGAGGCTCCGCGGTGTCGTGGCAGGATTGAGGGATGGTAGATAATAGAACCGTGTTTGGGGGCATCGATGACTTCCATGGGGATAAACTGGGAACAGAATGGCAGCACGTTCAGCTCAGCCTCCAACGACTTGTACTTCTCCACCACTTCTGGGAGAGCTTGACCCTTCACCCTCCAGCGGGAAAACTTAAACACCGGTACTCCATCCTTCTCCGCCTCTGCTCCTGCAGGCACATGGAATGGGGAGAAAGCATTTATCACACTCTCAGCGGGATTCACCAATGCCTCCAGCAGGGGGCGCTGCCCTAGAACAGCCAGGCACAAACATTTTCCAGCTTTGACACCAGGGGCTAGATTTACTAAGCTGCAGGTTTGAAAAAGTGGGGATGTTGCCTATAGCAACCAATCAGATTCTAGCTGTCATTTTGTAGAAGGTACTAAATAAATGATAGCTAGAATCTGATTGGTTGCTATAGGCAACATACCCACTTTTTCAAACCCGCAGCTTAGTAAATCTAGCCCCAAGTGTCAATGTTGCATTGTTTTGGGACCCCAAAAGAGGCAGCTCCCAATACAATGTATTGTACATCTGACCATCAGGGGCCACCAGAAACAGGTTCTAGGACCACACTTGGAGTCCATGCACCTAAGTCTTAGGACATAGCGTATGATTCCTATTGATTTGCACTGATTTGTACCTAACAATGTCTTACCAGACCCCCATAGCCGTAACTTAAAATGTTAGCGCCTGGGCCAGATGGAAAACTGCC
Source organism: Mixophyes fleayi (assembly GCF_038048845.1). NCBI lineage: Eukaryota > Metazoa > Chordata > Amphibia > Anura > Limnodynastidae > Mixophyes > Mixophyes fleayi. The sequence continues at coordinate 134,438,266 of NC_134409.1, forward strand.
GTCTTCATAGCCCTCAATATTTAGCCAAATAAACCTAAAATATTCATAAACTGCGCCCCCCTGCAGCGGTCACCCCTCTCACACAGCCCTAGTTACGGCCCTGCCAATCCCTACACATAGGCAAACCGAGGGGGGGGGGGGGGTTTCTAGTGCCTGGAAACCCTCCTACAAGCCTGGGGCACTGTATAATTGAGGTGGAAGGACCCTGCCCCTGCTTCAAACGGCTCTGCTTGAAAAGGGAGAGCTGCGTGCACCTAACAGTAGTGCACGCAGCATTGCCCATGTATATTATGGGGATAGGAAGAGTTGGAGAGCAGCCAAGCACCGTCTAAAATTATAGCCACGCCCCCATGCATGCTGGTCACGCCCACTGGTGGCGTGGTGTGGAAACCCCCCTCTACAAATCCTGCGTTTGCCCCTGGCTACACCTACTTATTACCATGTTCTGCGTCTGACCACATGCAGTCACACCTAGAGCATCCTAAATTCTCCTCCTGAAAGCTTCAAATAGACCGAGGGTTCTTAACCTTCAAGTCAGGTCCCAAAATATAGATCACTGTCGTCCTATTTTGTGAGCACTAGTAACTGATAAAGCGATATATGCGTCATATTTACCATTATATTAGTACATTTCCCATTTTCCTAACCGTTACAATTAAAATAAAAATAATACTGACACTCAAGTATATACAGGTCTATCATATCTATGCTTTAAACATTGTTTCACAGGTCTAGCACTCTGTTTTGTACATAATATATTTATACAATGATCACTTTTATGGAATACAAAGAGATGTGTTTATGTCCAGCCAAGAACTGGTTTTAACTAGCATCAAGGGGAGGGGGGTTGGATACAGAGTATATCAGGTAGCTAACATTCAAATAGTTTCAGCCTCAACTGGAGCTTTGAGAAGTCTTTGTCCAGCAGATATCCTGATTTATTTTACTGAGTGCAGTCTAGAGACGGGCTGCTCAGGTTACGACAGTTCTCAACAATCAAATTGTATTGCGCAGCTATGTACCTATTGATTTTACATTTATCTTGTAGAATACACATTTGTATGATCCTTTTTACAATTATTGTTGTCCGTCAATCATCTCACACCAGAACACGGGCGTTAATGTCCATCTTGTGACAATATTACTGAATGCTAGTAAATAGATTCACCACTAAGGATCCTGGGTTGTCGTCTCATCTAAGCTGATTATAATATAAGCTTTAAAAACATAAAATCATATATTATTTCTGCAGTACAAATGTCACCAAACAAAATCTAACTTTCTGTAAATATTTCTGTAATGCTTCTATTAATTTACATTATACTATTGCCATGTTTGCATTACATAATATTTCTTAATCACTACATTGATGTCAAATTTCTAGGTTTATTTCTCTTGGAAAATAAAGTAAAATAATTGTTACACAAAAAGACTCATACCTAATAGATCCGCTTTGCCATCTTTATCGGGGATAGTGAATACTCCCACGACTTGGTGTCCTTCCTTTACCAGTTCCTTGTATACTTCTTTCCCAAACAGACTCTGTCCAATCACTGCTATCCTCATGGCTCTGGTTGGTGCGACAGACTGAGGAAGAACACAGAATATTTTTTAGAATGTCAAATGGTTCTTAACGAGCAAATAAGTGGTGTTTGCAATTAATATGCATTAAAGGCTATGTATTACCGAACTGAATTATATACATGAAATAACTGGAGTGTTTATAACTAGCTAACTATGTCAACCACACTCTCTTTCAGTCTCTGCAGTTTGCCGTGTTATTAGTGAGGGGCTTCTCTGAACAAACAGGCGGACAGTAACTGACAGGTTGGTCAACTTACACTGTGTGGATTGGTGGATTCATACCCAGGGCGGGGCCAATGATGTCACAGCAGCTAAAATGACTGTAGTCTCAGTGTTTTGACCTGCATCAGGTCATATTAAGACACTATCCTAAAAGTATGATGTCTGCAGTAATGGTGACAGGAGGTAATACTTTACTTTTGAATAGCACGGCAGTGGAATGTCAGGTTAACAAGGAAAAATGTACAGTGGAACAGACAGAGGTCTGAGATGCAGCCTATTAGAATATTTGGAAGCAAGGCCTATGTAAATGTTTCAAAAGAAAAGTGTGACAATGGGAAGCTCATGTAAAGAACATAATTCTGGTGGGCTATAGACGTAGAATTCTGCACCAGGGCAACAACAAGATAACAAATTAGCAGAATCAAGGTGATTGACAAAAACTCTGTGTCAAAATTTCACAAAATATCATCCAATATGAGACCTGGGAATGCAAGGGAAGATAACACTGGGCATGTTTGCAATTGGATGAACATTGTTTTTTAAGACAAGACCAAGTGCAACTCTGAAGGCAATGTTCACAGGTTCAAGGCAAGATTAGTCACAAAGGGATATTTGCAAACATATGGTGAAGGTCATGATACCACTTTTGCTACAGTTACAAAACAAAATACATCCAGAACCTATATGTCAATGGCCATAGCTGATATCAAAAAAGGATGATCTTAAACTCACAGACAAGTGCTCGCAAGTCAAAAATTGGTCATGTGTTTTTACTAGAGGATAGACCAACCTCCTGGGCCAGCAGAAACCAGCTGTCCGTTTCATTACCACCTACAGCTGCCGAATATGTGTCAGCAGCTTATGGTAGCCAAGAGGTGATTTCATTGGTGTTCACTGTTAGAAGATCTCGGAACGCCAACAGCTCGACCAATATCATTATCAATTATTTATATAGCGCCAGCAAATTCCGTAGCGCTTTACTATTGGGAACAAATACAGTAATAAAACAATACTGGGTAATACAGACAGAGAGGTAAGAGGGCCCCCACCGCAAGCGCCTAGGACACCAAGTGGGACAGGATACAACTGTGTTTGTATAACGTGAGACTGACAAGATTATAGCAGCTGCTCACTGCAAGCCCAGAACAGAAACTAGAAGTCACAGATGCTGAGCTGTGCGTTGCTGCAGAGTATGAAACATATTCGTTCTGCTCTGTAATAAAAACCTCTTCTCTAACATTAACACTTCCTGACAAGACATTGACATCACCATAAAATATCTTTAACAATC